>NC_041054.1:32228330-32423330 GCF_900634775.1 Gouania willdenowi | reverse complement strand
CGCTGCCGCATTTAATTTTTGCATTTTTTAAATTGGAAATAGCCAGAAATAAGAGAAGCGCGTGTTTTAATTTTGTTTGAATTTTTGTAGTAAAGTAGGTGAGTTGGTTCCGACACCGGGAAAGAAAAAGAAAAATTTTTACAAGACAAATTGTAAAAATAAGCAAAAATTTGCTCAAATTGTTAAAAATATTCTTAGTTTCTTGAAGGCATCTGAGGACCCCCTCCCAGTGTCCCATGACAACACAGAGGGTCCTGACCTCAAGGTTGAGAACCTCTGATTTAAAAAAAAAATGATAATAAAATGAACATATTGATGCAATGCTATGAGTGCAGTTAGTTCTGTTTGTTTTATGATCACACTTAGAAACAACATGAAGTCTGAAACCATAAACAAGGTGATAATGGTGAACGATAGGTAAATAAAAACTATAACATTACTGCCCCCTACTGTCAGAGGTGAGGTTAGTGAATGCTGTGATAAATAAATCAACTACACATGTTAGGATGGTCTAAATATGATACTCACATATGAAGATAAAAATCAGACATAGAACAGTTTAGATGGTAGTGTGTGTGATCTCTGATAGTATCAACACAAACACACACACACACACTAACTATATGATTAGTGAGAAGCCACTCACTAATCAGGGAGAAGCCAGATGCTCTGTCTCTCTCTGTTGACAGTAGAAGATGTGGAGGACATCTATCTGCTAGGGGTCATGATCTTTGGCCTGCTAATGATGTGTGTATGTGTATGTGTATGTGCATTTCTGATGGATCGTAAGCTGAGGCGACTTTCAGAGGATATGAAGGTTCTCCGAAAGAAGAAGAACTTTTTGTTTGGAGAGTTGGAGGAACGTAAACAACGACTGGAAAAGAAAGCCCGAGGAGATACGGAGAAAAAGGACAGTGAAGAGGAGTAACAACAGGAACAATGACTGCAGACGAGAACACATCACATAAAAAGGACAAAAAAAAAAACGTTAATGAAAAGATGAAATTATGAAGAAGATGAGAATGTTTGACAAGGGAAGAAACGAGGTTTGATGTAAAATTATCTGTGTTCAAATCAGGGGACAGATCTGGATAAGTATAATGCTTTTTTCCGTCGCCCTTTCTGGCATGAAAAAGGAAAAAAAAAAAAAAAAAAAAAAAAAAAAAAAAACAATGATGTGATTTTGCTCTGAATGTCAAAATGAATTTCTGTGATTGCAACCATGTCGGAAATGAACTGAATAAATAAAATAAAAAAATAAAATGATCTGATGCTGCATACTTGAAAAAGTGACCCTAAACACCCCCTGAAGTCAGATCTAACCTTCTATTGGTCGGCCATGTTGGAGATATTAAAAACGAGCTGCTGCTAAACTCGGTTTAACTCAGAGATCAGGATTTTCAACTGGGAAAGAGTTTCGAGTTTCCTTGAACGCAGCATTCCCTGTTTTTCAGTTGGCCCCACCCCTTTTCAAAGAATATCAGGTCAGATTCACTAAACAAACCTGAGGATCATCTAATAGGATCATCTTATGAGAGCAAGATAATCTGGAGTTGACTGTGTGAGGGAAGCACGGAGTGAGCTAAGCTAAGCTAATGAGCAGGACTCACTGTGATGGTTGATGGTGTTGATGAGACGAACACCAACATGAGCGTGATTATACGTCACCAACACCAGATCAAAGAGCTCCTCACTCTGTGGGTAGAGGGCCCTCAGACGACCGTTGACGGCCTCCAGTGCCTGTGAAAAAGAGATGCTTTTATTTTGAAAAGAGGATGTTTGACTGTTATCTTGAAGCCGGTCCGAAGACCATTTTACATTCAGCTCCCATTGCATCATGGGACAGTTGAGTATGACTAGTGTGCCCTCCATGTATACTCAAAAAATGTCCCCATATAGTATACATCCTGGTATTTCTCACATACTCAATCTATTGAATATGTTCTAATGTAAACACTATATACTAATTTAGACACCACACTTAGTATAAGTAGTACGTTAATATGAGTAGTACGTTAGTATGAGTAGTATGTTAGTACGAGTAGTACTTTAGTATGAGTAATACATTTATATGAGTAGTACGTTAGTATGAGTAGTACGTTTGTATGAGTAGTACGTTAATATGAGTAGTACGTTAGTATGAGTAGTATGTTAGTACGAGTAGTACTTTAGTATGAGTAATACATTTATATGAGTAGTACGTTAGTATGAGTAGTACGTTTGTATGAGTAGTACGTTAATATGAGTAGTACGTTAGTATGAGTAGTATGTTAGTACGAGTAGTACTTTAGTATGAGTAATACATTTATATGAGTAGTACGTTAGTATGAGTAGTACGTTAGTATGAGTAGGACGTTAATATGAGTAGTACGTTAGTACGAGTAGTACTTTAGTATGAGTAGTACGTTAATATGAGTAGTACGTTAGTACGAGTAGTACTTTAGTATGAGTAATACATTTATATGAGTAGTACGTTAGTATGAGTAGTACGTTTGTATGAGTAGTACGTTAATATGAGTAGTACGTTAATATGAGTAGTACGTTAATATGAGTCGTACGTTTATGAGTAGTACGTTAGTATGAGTAGTACGTTAGTATGAGTAGTACGTTAGTATGAGTAGTACGTTAGGATGCGTAGTACGGTATGAGTAGTACGTTGGTATGAGTAGTACCTTAATATGAGTAGTATGTTAGTATGCGTAGTACAGTATAAGTAGTACGTTAGTATGCGTAGTACGTTAATATGAGTAGTACGTTCGTATGAGTAGTATGTTAATATGAGTAGTACGTTAGTATGAGTAGTACGTTAATATGAGTAGTACGTTAATATGAGTAGTACGTTCGTATGAGTAGTACGTTAGTATGAGTAGTACGTTAGGATGCGTAGTACGGTATGAGTAGTACGTTGGTATGAGTAGTACGTTAATATGAGTAGTACGTTAGTATGAGTAGTACGTTAGGATGCGTAGTATGTTAGTATGAGTAGTACGTTAATATGAGTAGTACGTTATTATGAGTAGTACGTTAGTATGAGTAGTTTGTTAGTATGAGTAGTACGTTTGGATGCGTAGTACGTTAGTATGAGTAGTACGTTAATATGAGTAGTACGTTAATATGAGTAGTACGTTAGTATGAGTAGTACGTTAGTATGAGTAGTACGTTTGGATGCGTAGTACGGTTTGAGTAATACGTTAGTATGAGTAGTACTTTAGTATGAGTAGTACATTAGTATGAGTAGTACCTTAATATGAGTAGTATGTTAGTATGCGTAGTACAGTATAAGTAGTACGTTAGTATGCGTAGTACGTTAATATGAGTAGTACGTTAGTATGAGTAGTACGTTAGTATGAGTAGTACGTTAGTTTGAGTAATACGTTAATATGAGTAGTATGTTAGTATGCGTAGTACAGTATAAGTAGTACGTTAGTATGCGTACTACGTTAATATGAGTAGTACGTTAGTATGAGTAGTATGTTAATATGAGTAGGACGTTAGTATGAGTAGTATGTTAATATGAGTAGTACGTTAGTATGAGTAGTACGTTAATATGAGTAGTACGTTAGTATGAGTAATACGTTAATATGAGTAGTACGTTAGTTTGAGTAATACGTTAATATGAGTAGTATGTTAGTATGCGTAGTACAGTATAAGTAGTACGTTAGTATGCGTAGTACAGTATAAGTAGTACGTTAGTATGCGTACTACGTTAATATGAGTAGTACGTTAGTATGAGTAGTATGTTAATATGAGTAGGACGTTAGTATGAGTAGTACGTTAATATGAGTAGTACGTTAGTATGAGTAATACGTTAATATGAGTAGTACGTTAGTATGAGTAGTACGTTAGTATGAGTAGTACGTTAGGATGCGTAGTACGTTAGTATGAGTAGTACGTTAGTATGAGTAGTACGTTAGTATGAGTAATACGTTAGTATGAGTAGTACTTTAGTATGAGTAATACGTTAATATGAGTAGTACGTTAGTATGAGTAGTACGTTAATATGAGTAGTACGTTAGTATGAGTAGTACGTTAGGATGCGTAGTACGTTAGTATGAGTAGTACGTTAGTATGAGTAGTACGTTAGTATGAGTAGTACGTTAGTATGAGTAATACGTTAGTATGAGTAGTACTTTAGTATGAGTAATACGTTAATATGAGTAGTACGTTAGTATGAGTAGTACGTTAATATGAGTAGTACGTTAGTATGAGTAGTACGTTAATATGAGTAGTACGTTAGGATGCGTAGTACGTTAGTATGAGTAGTACGTGAATATGAGTAGTACGTTTATATGAGTAGTACGTTAATATGAGTAGTACGTTAATATGAGTAGTACGTTAGTATGAGTAGTACGTGAATATGAGTAGTACGTTTATATGAGTAGTACGTTAATATGAGTAGTACGTTAATATGAGTAGTACGTTAGTATGAGTAGTACGTTAGGATGCGTAGTACGTTAGTATGAGTAGTACGTTAATATGAGTAGTACGTTAATATGAGTAGTACGTTAGTATGAGTAGTACGTTAGGATGCGTAGTACGGTATGAGTAGTACGTTGGTATGAGTAGTATGTTCGTATGAGTAGTACTTTAGTATGAGTAGTACATTAGTATGCGTAGTACAGTATGAGTAGTACATTAGTATGCGTAGTACAGTATGAGTAGTACCTTAATATGAGTAGTACGTTAGTATGAGTAGTTTGTTAGGATGCGTAGTACATTAGTATGAGTAGTACGTTGGTATGAGTAGTACATTAATATGAGTAGTACGTTAGTATGAGTAGTACGTTAGGATGCGTAGTACGTTAGTATGAGTAGTACGTTAATATGAGTAGTACGTTATTATGAGTAGTACGTTAGTATGAGTAGTTTGTTAGTATGAGTAGTACGTTTGGATGCGTAGTACGGTTTGAGTAATACGTTAGTATGAGTAGTACTTTAGTATGAGTAGTACATTAGTATGAGTAGTACCTTAATATGAGTAGTATGTTAGTATGCGTAGTACAGTATAAGTAGTACGTTAGTATGCGTAGTACGTTAATATGAGTAGTACGTTAGTATGAGTAGTACGTTAGTATGAGTAGTACGTTAGTTTGAGTAATACGTTAATATGAGTAGTATGTTAGTATGCGTAGTACAGTATAAGTAGTACGTTAGTATGCGTACTACGTTAATATGAGTAGTACGTTAGTATGAGTAGTATGTTAATATGAGTAGGACGTTAGTATGAGTAGTATGTTAATATGAGTAGTACGTTAGTATGAGTAGTACGTTAATATGAGTAGTACGTTAGTATGAGTAATACGTTAATATGAGTAGTACGTTAGTATGAGTAGTACGTTAGTATGAGTAGTACGTTAGGATGCGTAGTACGGTATGAGTAGTACGTTAGTATGAGTAGTACATTAGTATGAGTAGTACGTTAGTTTGAGTAATACGTTAATATGAGTAGTATGTTAGTATGCGTAGTACAGTATAAGTAGTACGTTAGTATGCGTACTACGTTAATATGAGTAGTACGTTGGTATGAGTAGTATGTTAATATGAGTAGGACGTTAGTATGAGTAGTATGTTAATATGAGTAGTACGTTAGTATGAGTAGTACGTTAATATGAGTAGTACGTTAGTATGAGTAATACGTTAATATGAGTAGTACGTTAGTATGAGTAGTACGTTAGTATGAGTCGTACGTTAGGATGCGTAGTACGTTAGTATGAGTAGTACGTTAGTATGAGTAGTACGTTAGTATGAGTAATACGTTAGTATGAGTAGTACTTTAGTATGAGTAATACGTTAATATGAGTAGTACGTTAGTATGAGTAGTACGTTAGTATGAGTAGTACGTTAGGATGCGTAGTACGGTATGAGTAGTACGTTGGTATGAGTAGTACGTTAATATGAGTAGTACGTTAGTATGAGTAGTACGTTAGGATGCGTAGTATGTTAGTATGAGTAGTACGTTAATATGAGTAGTACGTTATTATGAGTAGTACGTTAGTATGAGTAGTTTGTTAGTATGAGTAGTACGTTTGGATGCGTAGTACGTTAGTATGAGTAGTACGTTAATATGAGTAGTACGTTAATATGAGTAGTACGTTAGTATGAGTAGTACGTTAGTATGAGTAGTACGTTTGGATGCGTAGTACGGTTTGAGTAATACGTTAGTATGAGTAGTACTTTAGTATGAGTAGTACATTAGTATGAGTAGTACCTTAATATGAGTAGTATGTTAGTATGCGTAGTACAGTATAAGTAGTACGTTAGTATGCGTAGTACGTTAATATGAGTAGTACGTTAGTATGAGTAGTACGTTAGTATGAGTAGTACGTTAGTTTGAGTAATACGTTAATATGAGTAGTATGTTAGTATGCGTAGTACAGTATAAGTAGTACGTTAGTATGCGTACTACGTTAATATGAGTAGTACGTTAGTATGAGTAGTACGTTAATATGAGTAGTACGTTAGTATGAGTAGTACGTTAATATGAGTAGTACGTTAGGATGCGTAGTACGTTAGTATGAGTAGTACGTTAGTATGAGTAGTACGTTAGTATGTGTAGTACGTTAGTATGAGTAATACGTTAGTATGAGTAGTACTTTAGTATGAGTAATACGTTAATATGAGTAGTACGTTAGTATGAGTAGTACGTTAATATGAGTAGTACGTTAGTATGAGTAGTACGTTAATATGAGTAGTACGTTAGGATGTGTAGTACGTTAGTATGAGTAGTACGTTAATATGAGTAGTACGTTTATATGAGTAGTACGTTAATATGAGTAGTACGTTAATATGAGTAGTACGTTAGTATGAGTAGTACGTTAGGATGCGTAGTACGTTAGTATGAGTAGTACGTTAATATGAGTAGTACGTTAATATGAGTAGTACGTTAGTATGAGTAGTACGTTAGGATGCGTAGTACGGTATGAGTAGTACGTTGGTATGAGTAGTACGTTCGTATGAGTAGTACTTTAGTATGAGTAGTACATTAGTATGCGTAGTACAGTATGAGTAGTACCTTAATATGAGTAGTACGTTAGTATGAGTAGTTTGTTAGGATGCGTAGTACGTTAGTAAGAGTAGTACGTTAATATGAGTAGTACGTTAGGATGCGTAGTACATTAGTATGAGTAGTACGTTAATATGAGTAGTACGTTAATATGAGTAGTACGTTAGTATGAGTAGTACGTTAGGATGCGTAGTACGGTATGAGTAGCACGTTGGTATGAGTAGTACGTTCGTATGAGTAGTACTTTAGTATGAGTAGTACAGGCTTCAGAAAAAAGCACATCACTATCACTGCTACTATGAAGGTGATAAATGACATTATTGCAGCACTTGATAAAAACAGTACTGTGCTTCACTCTTTATTGATCTCTCTAAAGCTTTTGACACTGTAGACCATGCTATTTTAAAACGCAGGCTACATCTCATTGGACTGTCAGAGCACACTGTCGCTTGGTTTTCAAATTATTTAGAAAACAGGACCCAGTGTATTAAATACGAGGGCCTTTGTTCTGAATTTGTTACTGTTCACAAGGGGGTGCCGCAGGGATCTGTTTTGGGGCCCCTCTTATTTATCTTGTACATTAATAATGTCGAAGAAAATGTTTCTGATGCTAATATGCATTTTTATGCCGATGATACAATTATTTATTGCTTCGGATCATCTCTTGAACAGGCTGTTAATTCCCTGCAGAAAGCCTTTGTTTCTGTCCAGCATTCACTGATTAATGTAAAACTGGTTCTCAATGCTGAGAAGACAAAGCTAATGTTGTTCTCTAACCATAAGAAGGTGCCTCTAACTCCACTGGTCGTGTCCACTCTTGAAGGAAATGTCATAGAAGTGGTACATGAATATAAATACCTTGGTGTTGTAATTGATGATTCCCTCACTTTTAAACTTTTCATTGACAAACTTGTGAGGAAATTAAAACTTAAATTGTGTTTCTTCTTCCGCAACAAGACATGTTTTTCTTTTGGTGTAAAGAAGCTCCTTGTCTCTGCCACATTCTTATCTGTGTTAGATTATGGTGACCTTTTTTATATGAATGCTTCTTGTACATGTCTTCTGATGGTGGACTCTGTTTATCATTCTGCTCTGAGGTTCATCACAAACTGTAGAGCCAAGACATCACTGTGAGCTGTACTCTAGGGTGGGATGGCCATCCCTGTACACTAGGAGGCAGTGTCATGGGTTTACTTTTATTTATAAGGCTCTTCTTGGATTACTGCCCTCTTACATCTGTACATTACTTACTAAGAGAAGCACAAACACTTATGCACTGAGATCCAATGATCAGCTGTTGCTCACAGTTCCTTTTGCCCACACAGAGCTGGGGAAAAAAGCCTTTGCACATGCAGCTCCTTGTGCTTGGAACACACTGCAAAGAGACTGGAAGTTGACTGAATTTTTATCCTTGAATGCTTTTAAAATGAAACTGAGAGAATTTGAGACTGCCTCAGTCTGTAATTGTTTTATTTGATTCTTATGTTATCCTGTCATTTTAATGTAATGTAAATGTATTTCTGTTCAGTGTTGTAACTTTGCTGCCTCTTGGCCAGGACTCCCTTGAAAAAGAGGTTTTTAATCTCAATGGGATTTTTTTCCTGGTTAAATAAAGGTTAAATAAATAAAATAAAAATAAAAAAAATTAGTATGAGTAGTACGTTAGTATGAGTAGTTCCTTAATATGAGTAGTATGTTAGTATGCGTAGTACAGTATAAGTAGTATGTTAGTATGAGTAGTACGTTAATATGAGTAGGACGTTAGTATGAGTAGTATGTTAATATGAGTAGTACGTTAGTATGAGTAATACGTTAATATGAGTAGTACGTTAGTATGAGTAGTATGTTAATATGAGTAGTACGTTAGTATGAGTAGTACGTTAAGATGAGTAGTACGTTAGTATGAGTAATACGTTAATATGAGTAGTACGTTAGGATGCGTAGTACGGTATGAGTAGTACGTTAGTATGAGTAGTACGTTAGTGTGAGTAGTACGTTGATATGAGTAGTATGTTAGTATGAGAAGTACGTTAGTATGAGTAGTACGTACACGGTCCATGTCTCACCTTAACAAAGGAAAAAGCAGGTCCTGGAGCAAAGGGTTTGTTCTCATGCTGGATCTGGTAGCTCAGATATTCTTCTATTCCTTTCTGTTCATAAACCTTCTGCTCACGATCAGTACGAAACAGAACACGAGAGGAAACAGCAACAGTCACTGCGTTCTCAGGCTTTGGCTGTAACAAAAAGACCAAGAGGAGAAAATATGAAGTATGTATTTTGTTACCAATCCATGATATACTCTAGGATCCTTACTTTAGTCTGATTTAAACACTCTCTGGATTGTTTAAAATTTTAGTGTGTGTGTGTGTGTGTGTGTTACTTACAAAGAACACTCCTCCCTCCACTTTTCTACTGCGTCTCGCTGACGTCTCCTGAGAACAAACACAAACAAAGTTTGTTTTAATCATAAACAATAATTATGATTTTTTTTGTTAAAAAAATCTTTTGATACATTAAAAAAAATGAATAATCATTTATTATTTACATTCAAGATTCTAAAACACAGGACAAGATGTTCATCCCCTTTTTGTGCGAGCACGTACAAAAGTTGATGAAAAGAGCTTGACCCAGGGAACAGAACACCCATCCCCCCACAGGGCAAGCAAGGGCCTAGGATGCATCATCAGTAGTGTTCCTCCAGATCATTGGGTGTTTCGGCCATTCACCCCAACCCGCTATTTGGGGGCCCAAGAGGTATCGTTCCTCTTCAGCAAGAGCCACTGGCTGCTTCTCTCTGCTGACTCTGATGCAGCTTTGATGGCTGCGCGCTGGCTCTGGCCCTTGACTCCCAGGTCTCTGAGTAGTTTGGTGGTAGATGTTGCTACAAACCCTCTGCATCCAACCTCCACTGGGCGTACTTCTGTATTCCAGCAGCGATGTTGTGCTTCTGCTGCTAGTTCGGCATAGCGCAGGTGTTTTCGCTCATATGCCTCATCTATGGAATCCTCCCAGGGTACCGTGAGCTCGATGATGTAAACCTTCTTGATGGAGCGGTACCAAAGCACCAGATCAGGCCTTAAGGTGGTGGTGGTGATCTCTGCAGGAAACGCCAGTTGTTGGCCAATATCTACCAGCATTGCCCAGTCACGTGCTAAGCACAGCTGGCCTCTCTCTGATGGTGCCGAGCTGCTCCTGGTTGCTTTCACTCCTTCACCGACAAAGGCAGTTGTCCATGTGGGGTTGGATATTGGCAGTGGTAGGGAGTTGATGGCAGATCTTTTGCCCTCAAAGGTGGCCGCAAGGCTCTTTAGGACTTGGTTGTGGCGCCAAGTGTACCGTCCTTGGGTGAGACTGGCTTTACATCCTGTTAGAATGTCCCGGAGCATAGGGTACAAGCTGGGTTCTCCCCAAACCACTGATGGAGATTGACAGGTGTTGGAAGGACATCATAAGTAGCCCTGATGGTGAAACGCAGACTCTGTGCTTCCATGGCCCACACCTCTCTCCAGCTCAGCCTCCTCTTCTCCACATTGTCCCACCGTTGTTATTGTATGAAATCTTTTAATAGACTGGTTGATAATGTTAATGTATGTTTCCTGTGTCCTGACCTCTGACCCTAACCCATCTAACCAGGTTGAGAACCTCCTCTATTGTTAATATTCCAGGGCAGGTCCACCATAGTCAAAGTTCTGCTAGTGAGACAGAGGCTCAGTTCAAAGCTAAGATGATCTGCTGCTCTAGGTTTATGAAAGACAAGTCAGGCCTCGCCTGGAAATATGGAAACTAGTAGTGAAGTAGTGAACAAAGTAGTGAAGATACAAAGTTCTCCTTCAGTTTTGAACAAATAAAAGATAAACACACATTATATTTTCATTTTCTGCTGAGTCATTAGAGGAGGACCCGAGGTTTGTTCCAGAACCTGATGATTTACACATTAAACTCTGGTAACATCTACACAAACCGTCTCTGGAAACGGCGTTCATTGATGAATGATTTATTGATACGTGCATATGAGGTGATGAATGTATAAACTCAGTCAGTTTCATAGCTGGCATAATTTGAACATTTAGCTCATTTTTCTTTCATTTGAGACAAATTCATGTAAAACAGCATTTTCTATATCATTGTTAAAATGTGAACGTGGTAAATATAAATGTTAAATCTAAATGCAATGTTAAATTTAAATCTAAATGTTAAATCTAAATGTAAATGTTAAATCTAATTGAAAACTTTAAATCTAAATGTAAATGTTAAATCTAAATGTAAATGGTAAATTAGCCACCAACTGAAAGCTAAATCTATCTATAAAAAGGAAGGAATCTTTGTCTATCTGTCTGTGGCTCAAATATCTCAGCGGTTCAAGGACAGACAGAGCTGAGACTTTCAACATGGCTGCTGCTTGGTTCAAGAGTGTGCAACGTCTGATTTGTTTGGACTGCAATGACACTGTTAATAAATAATTTTTGAAAATTTAAAATTGTCTGCTCCTGGTGGACAATTTTATGAAATTTTAGAATTGATGACATCATCACTGTAGGTTGAGCCCTTGCTGGCTTTGATCACACAGCACAGTTGGCCAGGTTAGAGGGAGCCTGTGGGTGCACCAGAGCCAATCACTGTGTTGGCAGTGGGGGAGAGGGCGGACTGTGTCCCAGGCGGAGGCACCGCGGAGGCCTGGGGTTGGGGCACCTCTCTCTGTGTGTGTGTGTGTGTGTGTGTCTTGCGAGCAGAGCCGGCCCTACCACTAAGCAGATTAAGTGGCTGTTTAGGGCCCCGCGGCCACCAGGGGCCCCCCACACAATGGCTGTCACACTTCTTTAAGCTGTTATTTACTGCAAACAAAAACCACCGCCAACGTCACTATGATGCTGAATCAGCATTTATACTTGAAGTCCTCCATGACATAAAGAAAGGCTTAGTGGACGACCAGTCATCAGGATTAACCATGTGGTTGGAAGGCAGATTTCCTATGATGACGTTATAAAATACATTGATAATCAAAAAATAAGACAAACAAACATATCATTATTAAGAAGAAACAAAATAAAAAAGTGGTTGGCGATAATAAGCTGAAATGTTTTTCATATAAGTTCTAAACAATAATTTAATTTATTTTTTTCATTTGGATGGTTAGACTTGAGTAAACTAAGGTAGGGGTCTTTCTTGTCTTCTTTGGCTTTTGTTAAGATGCGTTTTGTGGTCTGCAGTTTTTTCTGTTAAGCCGTTGCTTTAGGGGTAGCGCGGGCTTGATGTTATTTGTTGTTCTGCGAAGCTCCTGAACTCTTGTGAACTGTAGCGTGGTCTGTTATCACTTATAACTTTCTTTGGGATACCATGTCTGGAGAGGGTTGTCTTTCATTTTGTGAATCACGGCAGCAGTGATGTCAGGTAAGCGTTCAAGTTAAAAAAAATCTGCTCAGGTAGTCGCAGATGATGACGTAGTTCTCTGAGTTCCAGGAGAACAAATCTGTTCCAACAGTTTTCCAGGGATTTTCTGGGATTTCTTGCAGTAGCATTGGCTCTTTTTGGTTGGAGCTGCGGTGTATTTGGCAAACATCACATTTCAAGACTTGTTTGCTCATACCCGACAAGAACATTATGTCTCTTGTCCTGTGTTGGCTCTTTTCCACTCCAAAATGTCCTGTATGTATGCGTTGCAGCATGTCAGTACGTGAGGAATAATTATCCTTTTGCCCTTTAGGAGAAGTCCATCAACCTCTGTGATCTCATCACGGTGGTTCCAATACTCAGTGGTGAATGTGGGACATTCCTTGTGTGTCTCCGGCCAGCCTGACCGAATGATGCTCTTGAGGCTGAGAGTTGGTCATCTTGAGCCGTTGCTGCTTTGATGTCCTCCAGTCTTTCTGCGCTGACTGGTGCTGCTCTGAAAATGGTGTGCACTTGTGTCGCCATTGCCTCTTTACACAGTGGGCTGTCGCTGTCATCCATTGATTTTCTTGGCAATGTATCAGCCACTGGGATTTTTTCTGGGTTTGTGGATGAGTGTTATGCTGTACTTTTGTAGTGCAAGTAACATTCGTTGTAAACGTGGTGGTGCAAGGGCCAACGGTTTTCGCAGTATGCTTTTGAGTGGCTTGTGATCTGATTCCTTGGTGATGTGGCGTTCATAGACGTAGTCATGGAACCTTTTGCAGCCATAGAGAACAGCATAGAGCTCCTTCTCTATCTGAGCGTAGTTCTGTTCTGTTGGGTTGAGTAGTTCTGAAGCATATGCAACCGGCTTTCCGTCCTGCATGATTGTTGCACCAAATCGATTTTTTGATGCGTCAACCTGTAGCGCTACCTCTTTTTGTGGGTTGAAGTAAGCCAACACTAGTCCAGGTTCAGTTGTGAGCGTTTCTTTAAATTGTTGGAATGCCTGCTCGTGTGCTTGGTCCCATTTGAACTCTGCGTCTAGGCGTAGTAGTTGCCTGAGTGGTGAGCTCATTTCTGCCAGGTTGGGTGCAAATCTGGCAAGGTAATTCACCATACTGAGGATTGTCTCCAGTTCTGCTGCTGTTTCAGGCGGTTTCATGTTTCTGACAGCCTCTACCTCGTGGAGGTCTGGCTTCAGTCCTTTGGCTGTGAGCTTGTGTCGGAAAAAACTCACTTCAGTAACACAGGTGCGGCACTTTTCTGGATTGAGATTTAAACCTCTCTCTCTGGTGCATGGCCCTGAGGTTTCTCTTGTGTTCTTCCTTTGTCTGTCGGAACACGATGATATCATCAACAATGCCTGCCACTCCATCCAGGCCCTCGTATGTCTCATCGATCTTCCTCTGGAACTCATCCTGGGCAAACACAATTCCGAAGAGGAGTCTGAGGAAACAATACCTGCCAAAGATGGTGTTGAAGGTGGTCAGAAAAGGATGACTCAACTTGATGGCCCAGTAGTCTGACCGTGCATCGAGGATGCTGAAAAACTTTGCTCCAGCTAGTTTGTGAGTTACATCCTTGAGACTGGGTAGTGGGTAGTACGGTCGCAGTATGGCTTTGCTCAGTGGGCGCGGATTCTTGGCACAGGCGTAGTTTATGTGTTTTTGCTTTTTCACAGATCACAAGTGCGTCAATCCATTTGGTGGGCTCTGTAACTTTGTGCATGATCCATCTCTTTCCATATTTGGCAGCTCTGTTTTGAGGCGGTCTCTGAGGGTAAATGGCACTCTCCTTGGTGGACATACGACTGGTGTGATGCTCGGGTCTACTTTGAAACTGCACTCGCCTTAAAATACACCAATGCCTTTAAGAACGTCTGAGTATTCACTTAGAATGTCCATAGCTCTGTCTTTTTTACATCTGTGACTGCATATACTACTTTGATGAGGCCGAGGGCTTTACATGCTTTGAAGCCTAGTATTGGTGGTCCATGGCAGTCTACAACATGAAATGTCTGTTCAGTTTGTTATCTTTGTATCTGCTCACTAGTTCACAGTGGCCCTTGACTTTAAGTGGGTGTCCTCCGTATTCAAACAGCTTGTCTTTGTCTTTCTTTAATTGTGTTAAACTTTTTGAAAACTTTTGCTGGTATAATATTTGCTTGTGCTCCAGTGTCTAATTTGAAGGTTAGTTTTACCTTGTCTGAGTCTAGCTGTATATCAGCAAATGCACTGTCTTTGTTGTGTCTATGAACAGCTCGGGATCATAGTCAGTTGTCTCTTGGACAGTGTGCACATCCCTGTGTCCTGTTTTCCTCTGGTTGCTGGGTTTTGTTCTGCACACTTTTGCCAAGTGGTAAAACTTTCTGCATTTCAGACACCTTTTGCTGGACACTGTTTGTTTATTGTGGTTTCCTCCGCATGCCGTGCAAACTTTGTCATTTGTTTTGTATGTTTGCACCTAGGGGGCTGGCCCCTTGCCCCTGCGACGCACCGCATGCACCTCGTGGTTGTTGTTAGCCATGGCCTTAAGCTGTGATTTGGCTAGCTCATGGGAGAGGGCTATGTCTAAGACTTTGTGTAGCGTTAGCTCCGGTCCCTGGCTGAGAAGCTTTTCTCTCACGTGGGGAGAGTTGGTTGCAAAAACTATGCGATCTCGGACCATTTCATTTCTTTTATCATAGGCACAGTCTTTACGAGGAGCTTTAGCTCTGTGACAAAATGTTCAAATGACTCACTGCTGCCTTGCGTTTTCTCGTGGAACTTGTATCTGGCGAAAATGGGGTTAGCTTTTGGGGTGATGTATGTTGAGAAGCCATTGTAATACGCTTTAAGTAATTTAGCTTGGTCATGTCATTAATTTGGTTCTTAATAGAATACGGTATTGGCCTTTATGTTCCATAACTGTCCATGGTTGACAGTGTGGGGCCCTCAAAAGTTATCCCGCTTAGGGCCCCAATTTGTGTAGGGCCGGCCCTGCTTTTGAGCACACATGCAGTGGGCCGGCAGAGGCTCTGTGTTGGGGTAGCAGAGCCGAGACAGGGGGGCTCCAGGAACTGTGCTTCATGGCCGCCCCGTGGCGTCCCGGCCGGCAGAGCAGCCAACGCTGGGTGAATCGTGTGTGTGTGTGTGTGTGTGTGTGTGTGTGTGTGTGTATAATTCAGAATTAAATTTGCATTAGGAGTGTTTACAAGGTCAGTTTAAATAGGATTTAACTTTTATTCTGAATTAAAGAGGACTTAAAGCTCCCATGTAAACCATCCATGAAAAAGCTACTTAACCTCCCACATACTTCCATACGTCCTCCTACCTGTGTGTGCGTGTGTGTGTGTGTGTGTGTGTGTGTGTGTGTGTGTGTGTGTGTGTGTGTGTGTGTGTGTGTGTGTGTGTGTGTGTGTGTGTGTGTGTGCGTGCGTGCGTGCGTGCGTGCGTGCGTGCGTGTGTGTGTGTAGGGCAACTCTATGAATACACACAGAGTTGTAATGTGATAGCTGGTGATACGTGCCTGGCCTTTTTCAACAGCTCAGTTACTGTTAACTCATAAATCAACGTAGATCTTCAACAATAAATACATAGATTGAGGTTTTATTCCTTCATGTGATGAGAGATTTTTGACCAATTATTAAGAGCAATAATGACATTTCATAGGATTGATCCACTAAGTTTATTGTCACTTCAAGGCTATGACACAGCGGGGGGGCGCGCTGGAGGGCGAGCACAGAGACAGGATGGTGAACAGGTATTAATAGATAAGGTAAAGGTCAGTGCGAACTCTGGACAAGGAGACGTGGCCAAAAAAACATATTATTACACGTCTATATTACAGCATCAGTATATCAGCTTTATTTAATATGTGCACCACACGGAAGGTTTCAGACATTAGTGGAGATATTTACAGATTAGTGCAGCTGATATTAGTAAATAAACATGTTTAATGCTTGTATATATATATATATATATATAAAAAATAGAATATACTGTATATATACTTTAGTTTATTCTTTAGTTTATTTTAGCTTGACCAGGGTCTCAGTCCCTTTTATTTTGTTCTGTTGGTACTTTTAATAACTTTGTGTTAATAAATACTTGTTGTCTGGTCAATTTTTATTTTCAGAATGTCTGTTGATCATTAATTTACTCGGTAACAGTTGGGCGTAGAAATTTAACTAATTACTTTACTTCTTTAAAAAAAATATTTAAGTACAAGTAAAATTACTCAGATACAGCAAGGCACGGCAAATTTATTTGTATAGCGCATTTCATACACCAGGCAACTCATTGTGCTTTACAATTTCAAAAAGTGCAACAGAAAACATTCAACGGCTTAAAATCAATAAGAACATTTAAAATCATCAGTAAAATCATTCCCTCTCTATCAATCATATACAGTAGAGAAAAAGAGTTCATTTAACTTTGATTTAAAAATGTTCACATGTGATGCTGACTTCAGCTCTGCTGCAGTTTGTTCCACTTCTTTGCAGCATAACAACTAAACACAGCATCACCATGGTTACTGTGAGCTCTGGGCTCCACTATCTGACCTGTGTCCATAGATCTCAGAGACCTGCTGGGTTCATACCTGACTAACATCTCACTGATGTATTCTGGACCAAACCCATTCACACATTTATAACCAGCAGCAGAACTTTACAGTCTCCTCTGAGGATGACTGGGAGCCAGTGCTTTTCAATTACAGAAAACAATGTGCGAGAATTGTTGACATTTTTAGCAAGAATTTCAAAAAAGTTTTGCTGCTTCGCTTTGAACAAGCCATCATTGAATTTACGTAGACTTATTTTGTACAGTTCTAGATGAATTTAGAGTTTTGTTGATCTCCATTTACGCTCAGCTCTTCTACAGTCAGATTTCAAATTCTGCATACTAAAAACAGAACTCGGTAGTTAAAGGATTTAGATATTGGCCAACGTTGCGTGATAATGATAAAAATAAGGTTAATTTATTATCATAAGCTGATAGCCACTTGACTTGTGGACTCATTTTACTCATTTGAGTATTATTTATTTGTTTATTGATGGCTCATTTAGGTATTGTTTATTCTCAGCAGGTAATAATTAAAGTCACACGTGTAACTTTTGGCTACTAGGAACTAGGAGCGCTAGACTGGTAACTTTCACGCAAGCGCCCCTAGTGGCCATGAGCGCCGCAGCACTGTCGTAAAAATCAACAGTCAGTCAGTCAGTAGGGCCAGCCACCCTCTCCTCGGGCGACCCCGTGCACGCTGGTTTGACCATCCCCTCCGACTCCCGGCGAAGGGTCGACAACAGCGGCGAGGTCAAGGACTAGGGGGGAAATGCCACCGACGCGGCAAGGTGGGCCTGCTTCTCCGGCGGCGGGGAGAAGAGTACGCCGGTGGCGGCTGCTCCTCCAGCCCATAGACTGTAGCCAGCCCTACTTTGCACCCCAGCCCTGAGAGCCAGTCCTTATCCCGAAGTTACAGACCTGACATGCCGACTTCCCTTACTAAAGAATCCACGTTTAACTGAACTATCACAGTGATTAGTGAACCATTAACCCAACACTAAACTACCATGTTGTGCTCTTTTGGCTGTAAACAGAGACTAACTCGTTTCAGCAGCCCACAACAATGGCGCCGGGTTGGGAAATGTCCGTATGTTGTGACATCACGTGGGAACTACATACAGTATATCCAAGACTGTGGTCACGTGACTGCCGTAAAGTGAAACATTCTCCAGGCATTTCCCAGGTCACATGACCTCTCCAAACTTACATAGTCAGTATTTCCAGAGAGAATCTCTGCTCAGAGCATTGATACTGTCACTGCTGTATATTGGTCTGAGGAATCATTAAGGGTGAACTCACACTGGTAAGTGGGCAGTTCCAAGCTCACAGCAGGAATCCCCCCCCCTCCCTGTCCCTTTTCTGACACGGTAGAACGGACGTGATCACCAGCTCAACTCGGTTCCCACAGAGAAACATATCATCACGTTAATTTATGACACACGTATGGCGTTACGTCACCATTAAGCGACTCTGGGTTTGTTGTTGACAGTACATTCTGTTGATTTCATATTTTCTGTTGCGTAGGGTAACTATAAACCAAGATTTACCCAGACACGTGCTCTTTTCACGGACTGGGTTTCCCAGGGCCCCTGAACGCATCACGTTAATTTAAATGACTGTAATTCTGCTCATATTTGTTCTATCGGAGAAATTCCACCAGTTTATGAAAGATAAGAAGTTGCTCTTTACAGCCAGTGTTGGTACATTGTGGTAATTTTACTCACACGTAACGGAAACATTAAAGATGCCGCTTTGTTTTGACAAAATCGACACAAGGAACAGAGAGAACCAAGTGAGTGAGAAAGAAAGATTAAAACAGACCAAATAACGGTGGATTTATTAAAAATGAAAGACTCTCTGATGATAAAAACCACCATGAATGGAGGTTCAAATGGATTTAAAAACAAAGGAGGAAACTGAGCCTATAAAGGTAAGATCAGTTTAATTTATAGATCAATAAATGTCGTTCTGATTTTGTGGAGCTAGTCTTTGTGTACATTAATATAAGTGTAAATAGATGATTTTAATGTGTGAGACAGTTTAGGACAGAGTATTTGTGTGTTTGTTTAAACTTTGTGTGTGTGTGTCCATCTGATCATATTTATCTCCATCACTTTCAGTTTTCCTTTTGATGAACATGACATTATCTAACTCTTCTTTTATTTCTTCTTCTTTAAGTCCATACAGAGTGGCCACGCCCCTCCCTGGATATTAAAACCATGAGCTGATCCTAGTTTCATCATCAGGTCTAGACCCATCACTTCTACAGACAACAGACAGAATGGGATGCACTTATTTATTGAAATGTATATTAAATGATTATTTCATTTTCTGTCATTTTATTTTTTAGGAGATGTTTTTAATTGTTTCAATAATTTACAGACTTAAGGAACAGATTGTTATAATGCATAATAAAGGTGATTTACTGAGTCAGCACTAATTTCAGATTGTTTTTAAGTCTTTGTATAAAAATACTTTAACAGGACAACAATGATGTGCAGAGCTGCAGTAATGTTGGCTTCATACAATAACAATAATAATAATAATAATAATAATAATAATAATAATAATAATAATAATAATAATAACAACTGCACACACCACCAGAGAAGCTTCCAGTGAATAATTTACAAATAAAAAAAAGTTCACTGATGACATTGAGATGTCAATGTCATCAGTGAACTTTATTTATTTATTTTTTTGTAAATTATTCACTGGAAGCTTAGATATTGTGTGACAAAGATATCAAAGTTTGTTGTTTTGAGAAGAGTCATATTTATGATTAAAAGTTATGATTGTATTATATTCTAAAGTTTATAATTATCTGGCTCGTCTTCCTTTCTTTCTGTTCACATCATAACTTTATATTTAGTTCTACAAAATGTGTTTACAGCTAATTTTACTGATTATTGTTACACATCATCCTGTATGTGTATTATATACAGTATAAATGTGTAGATTTAACTGTTAGAGAAACTATTTTATTAAATACAAAGCAAACGACATGTAAACAGAAAAACAAAGGTAGAAATAGTTTATTTAAATTATGAAATTAGTGAGTTGTTAAAGTGCTGAGGTGCAGTGGAGGGTCTTCTTCTGCAGAGACGTGATGATGAGGGGTTTGAGTAAAACACAAAATTCCATGGTAATGTTGAGGGTATAAACATGCATATAAACACATTACTGGTATATTAACCCATATAAACCAAAACATATAGAAATGGGACATTTTACGGCTGTAAATGTGTAACATATTACTGGTATTATGAGAACAGGACACGTGTAGATTTCTGATCAATTCATTATAGTTGTGCAGGACTAACAGGAACTCCACATACTGATAATTGGTATTATCACATGTTCACTAACACGACACGACCTAAGAAGAGAAATAAAATAAGATTAAAAATAAATAAATAGTTTACAGTCTTGTTCCAGGTTCTGCTGTCATAATATTCCCATCCTTGTACTTCCAATGTTTAAATGTTTTGTTTTTAAGGTTCATGTTACATTTTGCAAAAGGTTGCACTTTATTTCTGGCTTATTGATTTTTGTTTGGAAAATTATGACCTTTCTTTCAGACATTTCATTTATTTGGGCTTGTATTTGTGATGTTCTGTTTTTGGTTACATTTAGATGAATAAATTACACTACACTTTGCTCCTCAAGACAGTGTGTTTGTTTTCATTCTACAGAGTTAGTGAGTATGTGTCCCAGAACACTGAAACACCATATATATATATTTATATTATTTATACATTAGCAGCAGTACAATGTACCATTTCCATTTTTTTCTGGGTTATATAATAACCAACCACATGTGTCCTGTCCACAAAATACCAGTAATATGTTACACATTAGCAGCAGTAAAATGTCCCATTTCCATATTTTCTGGTTTATATGGGTTAATATACCAGTAATATGTGTTTATATGTATATTTATACCCTCAGAAATACCCGGACCTGATGATGAGCTGCTACACTCCGTTACTGTCCCGCTGTCGGCTGAACAAAGAGAAGTCCTGACGGTCATGTTGTCCTCTTCCTCCATGAGTTCTCTGTGGTGTTGTTCATATATATCAGGAAACGAGCACTTCTGACACCGCTATCATTGTGGAATGTGGATGTTTATGTGCCGTAAAGCGTCGTGCGGTACCAACGTCATCACATTTTGCGCACGGGTCGAGTCGAGTTGTGTGTGCACATGCGCGGCCAACCGTGCTAGTCTAGCACGGTGTTTGGACCACCTCTTCTAGCAGGACCATCGGGCCGTTACCCCCCCTGTGGTGCAGTTCACACCTACGCAGGCCAGACAATGGCCCCCCATGGTTTCACACATGTACAGAGCTGGTTAGGAACGGCCCTGGTTGCCAGTGTGAGTACACCCTTAAAATAACTCTTTACGTCACAAAGTCCACAATGTGCCTTTAAGATTTATATTTATGAACCTGATATTTATTTTAATAAACCAAGCTGTATTCTTTTTCTGTACTCATGTACCACTTGTTTTTCAGCCTATTTGGGAATCGATAAAAAACCAGATCGATAAGCAGGAATTGATAAAGCAGTAACATGAGTTACTGTCACAGCTCTGATTAGTTCATCTTTACACCTCAGCTTTACAGGCTTGTGTTACCATGGAGATAAAACCTGATCTACCCCAGTTACACACACACACACACACACACACACACAGTATTTATAATAAAAATATACTAAATGATTAAAATAAAACTAAAAACTAAACAATATTTGTACATAAAGTACACAAAATGACAACAGAAATGCACAAAACTACACCAAAAAACATACAAAAATACACAAAAATCACCAGAATCACTACAATGGCAACAAAAACAATAATTATACAAAAAATGCACAAAAACACAACAGAAAGATACAAAAATACTCATATTGACTCCATAAAACATACATTACAGAAAAATACATCAAACAAAAAATATATAAAAATGAGTAAAAAACAAACACATTTATCATATTCATGTCTCATAGAATTAAACCAGATAAATCACACACACTATTTTATTTACACCCATAAATAAACCCTTTATAACACCACAGAGTACAGTATGTACACCTCTATGTACATCAATCTTCACACACATACTCATTTGGTCATAATTGAATGCATACTTCAGACGGGGACTGTACTCGTGTTAGTAAACACAGAATAAAGCACACACACACACACACACACACACACAGTATTTATTTTTCCATATATCAGCTATTCTCTGCCCTAACATCATTACCTAAGAAGAGAAGCTAACATTAGCATGCTAACTAGTAACAAGTAACATCGTGTAATCTATTGATTTTAACAATGTACCTGTAATCTGATTACCAACTATTTAAACTGTATTAAACTGATTACAGTTACTCATAATTTGTAATCTGATTATGTAATGCCGTTACATGTAATCTGTTTCTCCCCAACACTGTTTATATATATATTATATATTATATATAACTGTTGCTCTGAGATCACGTTAGAGTTTAGGTCATGTGACTCAGTTTAAACCAACCAGTGGAACCAGATGTTCTCCACATGTGAACCTGGTTCTAACATAGATTTATTCTTCATTTTTTCACTAATTTGTTCATGTGGATTCGTTTTTTCTTATTATAGACTTTATATTTTATATTTTATATTTTCTATGACATGACTTTGTTGTAATTTTCGTTATATAAATAAAGTTGAGTTGAATATAATTGAGTTTAGATGAATGATTGTTAGCAATAAAAAAAACATTTTACAGACATTAGTGAAATATCTCAGACTCACCACCTGTAGTTTGGAGCTCAGAGCGTCCTGGTCCTCCCATGATCCTCTGCTGTCCCTGATGGATGAAGGAGCGTTGGATGAAGCAGTGAGCTGGACGTGTCCACTCATCAGCTGCAGTGCGTCCATACTCATGGTCACATAGAGTTCCTCAGAGTCCTGTTAGATCCAAAGATCCTGAAGTAGATCCTGAAGGACCCCCACCACCTGCCCCCCCCCTCCCCCTGAGTATCACCTATCTACAGCCCTGCACTGACTCATCAATCTGATCTGATCTGATCTGAACTGATCTGATCTGATCTGATCTGGTTGTCACTTGTCCAGTGTTTCCTCTGGGAGTGAATACAGTAGCAGTAACAGGCTGAGCTTTGACATCAGCTGCTACCCCCCCCCCCCCCCCCCCCACGACCCCCGTCCCTTTCACAGCTTCACTCCCTCAGCCAGTCACAGCCTCGCTTCCTGACTCCTCCCTCCCTTCTATCGTTTACCCCAGAGGCTCATGGGACGCATCATAATGAGAGATTTAATCTGCAGGAAACACTATTACATCTATCTCTATTCCTTTAAACCAGTGGTTCTCAACCTCTGACCCCCAAAATAAAGGTCCCAGAGAGCGGGGACCCTCCAAAATAAAGGTACCAGAGAGTGGGGACCCTCCAAAATAAAGGTCCCAGAGAGTGGGGACCCTCCAAAATAAAGGTCCCAGAGAGTGGGGACCCTCCAAAATAAAGGTCCCAGAGAGTGGGGACCCTCCAAAATAAAGGTCCCAGAGAGCGGGGACCCTCCAAAAATAAAGGTCCCAGAGAGCGGGGACCCTCCAAAATAAAGGTCCCAGAGAGTGGGGACCCTCCAAAATAAAGGTCCCATAGAGAGTGGGGACCCTCCAAAATAAAGGTCCCAGAGAGTGGGGACCCTCCAAAATAAAGGTCCCATAGAGCAGGGACCCTCCAAAATAAAGGTCCCAGAGAGCAGGGACCCTCCAAAATAAAGGTCCCAGAGAGTGGGGACCCTCCAAAATAAAGGTCCCAGAGAGCGGGGACCCTCCAAAAATAAAGGTCCCAGAGAGTGGGGACCCTCCAAAATAAAGGTCCCAGAGAGTGGGGACCCTCCAAAATAAAGGTCCCATAGAGAGTGGGGACCCTCCAAAATAAAGGTCCCAGAGAGTGGGGACCCTCCAAAATAAAGGTCCCAGAGAGTGGGGACCCTCCAAAATAAAGGTCCCAGAGAGTGGGGACCCTCCAAAATAAAGGTCCCAGAGAGTGGGGACCCTCCAAAATAAAGGTCAATGTAAAATGTCACTGTTGTCATTTTCTGAAACTTGGCAGCCCTGCACACACACACACACACACACACACACACATCACATGATGTTTTATTTATTTATTTTTATCAAACAGTAGTTTTATTTCTAACATTATAGATGTAGATCATTTAGTGAAACACACTGAGAGGTTGATCTACATTAAAACATCTACTGACGTCTGTAGTAAAGTTCACTGAATACAAACCTGTAGATAATATAAAGTAGAAGATGATCATTTAAATTAATACACAATTAAAGATTCGATTATTGTTTTATATTGTTATACAGTTAAATCTGTAGATCATACATCTATGAAGATATGATGTCACAGTGAAGTGTGACGCTGCTCTTGAAAGCGATGTGTCACTGTTTCGTGTCCCACTTCAGTGTTTATTATGACATATTTTATGACGTATAGATGAATCTGGTGATAATATTACATTAAAATCAATATAAATGATTAGATATGAAGCATCAGTCACTGTGTTTATATCCAGTGTAACAGGAGGACTCTCTATACAGACATCCTATGATACTGACACGTCTCCTCAGACACATTTTATTATTATTATTCACCACTCGTCACGTCACTGAAGAGATAAAGTGATCATAAAGTGTTATTAATTACAGGTGATTTAATCACTATAATCACTGAAGACTGAACACACCTTTAGAACAGGATCATATTCATCAAACACAGGATTATTTCATCATCAGGGTGAATAAATCACTATTTTCCGGGTGGTTGCCATGGCAGCTCGAGTCATCTTCGTTCCAATGATGATGGTTTTTTATCATGCGTACACGTCAGTAACCCAAGGTTTACATACTCAGGGTTTATTAACCCACTTCATACCAATTGTAATGAATCAGATACACAGAGTTTACCATGGAGGGTATGTTGACCTAGAGTTTATGGATAGACTCAGAGTTTGTTAAACCTCCTTTATGGAACACACCTCTGGACAAACCAAACTATCTACTGTCACTAAATCAATATTTCACAAACCCTCTGGAGTCAAACTTTAGATTTGAGTTTTTTTTTAATTTGACAGAGAAAGAAAAAACAAATCAGTTCAGGAAGGATTTCATTTGAAAATAAAAAAAAATAAAAAAAATCAAAACAACGGCTTAATGTTAAAAAATAAAAATAAACACCCTGAAAAGTTAAAATAACAAATTAAGTATAATTGGTAGGATAAAAGTTTGATCTAAAGTTTATTTTTATTGTGATTTGGGCTTTAAAATGAATAAAACACACACTCTGTAGAGCTGTGGAACTAAATCAGAACAGCTGATCTGTGGCAGGTGGTTTAATTAACAGTTAAAATAAGTAATGTTACATTATATAGTTAAAATACAATTTTAAAAGGATGGACAATTTATTTAAAATATCTGGAAACCAAAAACATTTTCAGTAATGATGAGACGAATGGTTGGTAAAAAGTTTAGTTAAGAAGACTGAAAATATTGATTCATTATAATTCATTAATGCTATTTATTGTTAATTGAATAAGGTATAATAGAATATAATAAAAAATAAAATATTGAATTGAGATTGAATAAGTTAAAAATTATTTAATAGATGTTGAAATGTTAAAAGTTGAAATATTTTCTTTGATGTTAATATTGTATTGAAGAGAAATATTTAGTTTGGTGATTTATGTCTATTTTATGTTTCACCTGCCACAAATAAATATATAAATAAACCGTTCATTAATTAATACAAAGTGTCAATAATTAATTAAATCAATTTTACATTTAATTAATTATTAAAGTTAAGTTATATAAAGTTGTATCATAATAAAATTGTAATTTTATTAGATTGAAGTTGTAATATTTCAGTTATAACTGTTGGAGTATGTTTTCAATCAGTCTTGTCTGTGTGATGTTAAATGTTTCTTTATGCACTTTATTTTGATAGGCATGGAACGTGGTTCTAGATCCTGCTGAGTGTGTTTTTACTTCCTTTTGTTTGTAAGTGTTTCCAGTTCCGTTTGAACGGGAGGGAGGGAGTGAACTTCCAGAAATGTGTTGCAGTGATGTTCTGATGAGGATGCTAAGCTAAGAATAAAAACCACTCAAACAAGGAACGTGTGGTTCATTGAGAGAATGAGTAACGAGGCTGAACGCACAACAATAATGTCCTAATATTTTGAGATTGAAATCGTATTATTTCAAGATTAAAGTGTTAATTTTCTGAGAATAAAATATAAATCCAAAAAGGATGTTGTGTGTGTTGTTATGGAGAATGTGGAACATTTAGTGAGATTCTATTAGTCTTTTTTTTAATAATAACAGGTGACTTAAATATTCATGTAGACAATAACATGGACAATACTGCCAAAGAACTGTATGCTTTAATGGATACTTTTGGTCTTACACAACATGTGACTGGTCCGACACACACTCAAGGTCACACTTTGGATCTGGTTATCTCTAAAGGTGTTGATATCTCTGCTGTTGATGTAAGAGACTTAGCTCTATCTGATCATTTCTGTGTCTTTTTTGACCTAGAGACTGTAACATCTGTTCCCCCTAGTTATGTGTGTTTAAAGAAAAGGTACATAAATGACAACACGTGCACAGTTTATGGAAGCCATAGCAATGACACCAACATTGAGTGCTGAGACAGTTGATGATCTTCTGGATGAGTATAATAGAAACGTCTGTAATGTCATAGATGTGGTGGCTCCAATCAAAACTAAGAGAAAACCAAACACACAGAAAACACCTTGGAGGAGGACTGAGATAATGCAGAATTTGAAATCTGACTGTAGAAGAGCTGAGCGTAAATGGAGATCAACAAAACTCCAAATTCATCTAGAACTGTACAAAATAAGTCTGCGAAAATTCAATGATGGCTTGTTCAAAGCAAGGCAGCAATACTTTTCTGAAATTATTGCCAAAAATGTCAACAACTCTCGCACGTTGTTTTCTGTAATTGAAAAGCTCACAACCCCCCCAGATCAGATAGCCCCTGAATTACTGTCAGCTGGAAAATGCAATGAATTTACTGTATATTTCAATGAAAAAATACAATCAATAAGGTCAAACATCAGAACAAACCAGCAAAATAACAAAAAGCTTGAACAGCTTCAACCACTGAGGGAGGAGTCAACTACAATGTTAGAGTTTATTACAGTGAACCCAAAAACAATAGAGGAAACTGTTCAGCATCTGAATCCATCATCGTGTTGCCTTGACACAAAACCCTCAAACTTCTTTAAAACTGTTGTAAAGTCATTTATCACTGATTAGTGTCAGATAATTAACTGATCATTCCAATCAGGCACCGTACCAACATCCCTGAAAGTAGCTGCTGTTAAACCTCTGTTAAAAAAGAGAACACTGGATGCCTCTATACTGGCTAACTATAGACCAATCAGAACCTTCCATTCATGGCCAAGATCATTGAGAAAATGGTCTTCAACCAACTGAGTCAATTCTTAACATTCAACAAAATATTTGATAAATTTCAGTCAGGTTTTGGTTCTCATCACAGCACAGAAACTGATCTGATCAAAGTGATCAATGACATAAGGTTGATTCAGGAAAAGTATCTGTTCTCATTCTATTGGATCTAAGTCTACATTTGACACTGTAGATCATACAATTTTGTTGCACAGATTGCAAACATGGGTCGGACTAAATGGAAAAGTAATGCAATGGTTTAAGTCATACTTGGAGGAGCGAAGCTATTTTGTAAGCATTGGAAACTTTGAATCTGACAGATTACCAATGTCCTGTGGGGTTCCTCAGGGATCTGTTCTTGGACCTCTTCTGTTTAGCCTTTATATGCTTCCTTTAGGACACATTTTACACAACTGTAAGGTTGATTATCAGAGCTACGCAGATGATACACAACTATATCTATCACTGAACCCAGATGACTATGGTCCCATTGAGGTGTTGTGTGACTGCTTAGAAAAAGTAAACTGATGGATGAGTGAAAACTTCCTTCAACTAAACCATGACAAGATGGAGGTGATTGTCTTTGGTAACAATGAAAAGAGGACTGCTGTCAGCAAGTATCTGAGTCTGGATCTTTAGAAGATAAAGACCAAGTCAAAAACCTTGGTGTTCTGATTGACTCAGATCTGACATTCAGCATTAGATCAAATCTATCACAAAAACATCTTCTACCACCTAAAGAACATCTCCAGAGTGAAAGGTTTAATGACTCAGAAAGATCAGGAGAAACTGGTCCATGCTTTTATCTCCAGCAGACTGGACTATTGTAATGGTCTTCATCAAACATCTACAGCTGGTTCAGAACGCTGCAGCTCAGGTCTGAACCAGAACAAAGAGGTCAGAACACATTACACTGGCTCCCAGTCAGCCTCAGAGGAGACTGTAAAGTTCTGCTGCTGGTTATAAATGTGTGAATGGGTTTGGTCCAGAATACATCAGTGAGATGTTAGTCAGGTATGAACCCAGCAGGTCTCTGAGATCTATGGACACAGGTCAGATAGTGGAGCCCAGAGCTCACAGTAACCATGGTGATGCTGTGTTTAGTTGTTAATGTAACCAGGTTGAAAACATATATTTGTTTTATGTTTGAAATATCACCAAATCCTGATTAATATGGTTTTATATGGTTAAGAGGTTTTTTATTGCCAGTAAGTATGTATAAATGTTGTTTTCAAACTAAAATGTTAATCTCTGTACTGTCACTTTAAGAGGCTTCAGGCCTACTACCGACATCCCCAGGCTCCTCCCAGTCTGTGCAACACTGAGCTGAGAGGAGGTAGGTTAATATTTTACTCGTCAGTTTTGAACAATTATTTTGGATTTATAATGATGTAGACTTTGTTTTATCCATGTACAAATGTTGGTCTTTAGGTTATGAACATGTAGTTAATGTGTCAGTTGAATTTAAACTTTGTAAATTGACTTTTTTTGTAAGTTTTATGGTGCACATTTCCACGTGTTAGCTTACAGATTCTCTTGTGCATCTGCTAACAGGAGCTTGAGGCCTGTTTGCTGTCACTGTGTGGAAGAGACTGCATGTTACAGAGCCTTATGTGTTTTTCTGTTCATTTGTACAGACTACATCACTCTGCCTGTATTAAAAGACCAACCAGCAGCTGATTGTGGCTCTTCTTGATTTCACCACAACACAGAACACAACGCAGAATAGACAAAGGTTAACGGATGTGCATCGAACTTAAATGAAAAACTGATAAAGACTAAGCACACCCGTTACAATGGTGCCGTGACTTTTCAAGGATTGGTCTGAAGATCGACGTCAGCTCGTTCGCCGTGGGAAGCTGCAGTCACTCACTCTTTTTTTGTGGTCAGGTATTTTTTTTTGGATTGCTACTGGTGGTGTTTATCTACATGTGTGATTATCCACTTTATTATTTTCACCCTTCCCTTTTGACTTTTCAGATTTAATTTTATTGTTTTTTTTCCATATTTTTTTTGTGTGTGGGGTGACTGAAATATGGCAGAAGGTCACACATATTTTGTGGAGGGTGGAAGTGTTGATGCTGAAGATGGTTCTCTGGAGTACCAGTTTGGTGTGGGGAGGGGTATGTCTTTTCGACACTTAGAGTCCAGAACACCAGGGCCTAGTAATGCAGTATTACACACCCCACAGCTTACCTCCACATGTTATGTAGATCGAGCCATGTCAAACGAAGTTGAACAAAATCCAGATTTAGCCTCACTCCTTACAAAAGCTGACAAGCTAGGTGAATCCATAACGGCTAAGCTACTCTCTGACAGAAGCACACACATCAGTACTCCTGTTCAGCCCTCAGAGGTGACGTTACCTAATGTCACAGTACTCATGCAATCAGATGCAAAGGAGCCTCCGATATTCAGAGGTGATGGCTCAGACAAGTTTACAGTTCGTGAGTGGGAAAATCTTATGACTCTGTACTTAAAGAAGCGAGCTCTTCCAATTTATGAGCATTCACAAGAAGTTCTGGCAAGGCTTATGGGCAAAGCAGGGGATGTGGTGAGGATTAAACTGCGTAATGATGCATCCATTGACCACATTGCGTATCCCCATTTGATTTTTGATATCTTGAAACGTCACTTTAGTGAAGTAACATACTCCAGCATGCCTTTGGCTGACTTTTACAACACACTGCCCATGCCAGGTGAAGATCCTATGGAATACTGGATAAGGCTAAACAAAACTGTGGAGGTAGCGTGTGAATGTCTTAAAAGACAGGGACGAAGCATTGATGACCCAAGCCATGAGGTCAGCATGATGTTCATTAAACACTGCCCAGACCAGTCACTTGCAAGTGTTTTCAAGTTCAAGTCTGCGGAGAAGTGGTCGGCATGCGAGATTCAGGAGAGGCTTGATGAGCACATGCAGGGAAAGAAAATTCGAGCTGCATCTGTTAGGCCACCTTAGTCGAACATAACAGAGCACAAAGTTAATTCCCAGTATCATGTGCCTATGTCTGATAATACAATAGTCTCAAACACCACTGTATCATCAGCATCATCTCCATTACCCATGACTACTGCATGCGTTGACAATGACTGTATGAGGAGTCTGGTGAACTTGTTAGACAGACTGGTTACGCAACATACACAGGTGCCAGCTAATGTCAGGGCTCAAGCTACAGTTCCTCACTTTTCTCAAAAGATGTGCAGGGTTTGTGGGGCTTCTGATCATTCTACACTATCTCACTGCAGGCGAGAGAACAAATGTTTAAAGTGCCTAGCGCCTGGTCACTGGAAGGACTGCCCTGATCGGACCAACCAGCGCCGCTCTCAACCTTCTAACAGTGTTGGTGAGCAAAACCAGCAGTTAAACTAGAAAACCCAGACCACAAGAGGGGCGGTGTGGGTAATTTGGATGAATCCCTCTCTACACATGATCCAGCTCGTTTATATGAGGACTGCTGTGCTAGATCACCTGTGGGGACCCGAATAGTCATTCAAGCTACACAGAGAATCGAAGCTTTCAGTGAGTTGTTTTATGCTTCTGTCCTTGTGAATCACGGTGTGCAGCTTAAAGGCATGTTAGACTCTGGCTCCATGGCATGTAGTATCGGTGAACATGCAGTAGAGAAACTCACTAAAGATGGTGTTTTGCCTGAGAAAAAGCACCCTCAAGAAAACATTGTTTTAATTGGCTGTGGTGGTCTGCAGACTCGACCGGAGGGCTTTTATGACTTGGAGATACAGCTTTACGGTGTTCCTTGTGTGGTACCCACCTTGGTTGTACCTGGTCAGCACGACAATCTCATCTTGGGCTCAAATATCATCAAACATGTAATTTGTGTCCTGAAAGGTGAAGATGACTATTGGAACATGGCACACAGACCTGAACATCCGTCTGATCCCAATGTTGAGTTTTTTTTGTCAATGTTCACCAATGTTGAGCGCTGGAGAGGGAGTATGGTTCCTGACAAAATAGGCACCATCAAGCTCACACAAGCAGTGACTCTGCTACCCAGACATGAACACTTAGTGTGGGGCAGACTCCCTGCTAACGCTCCAATGTCACCTGGAAGCACTGTTGTTGTAGAACCAACCAACTCTAAAGCCATGCCACGAGGTGTTCTGGTGGGTCGTGTTGTCACACCTCTCTGGGGTGATAGATGGATGCCGATGACAGTTGTGAATCCATCTGACAAAGTCGTCACACTGAAGAGAAATTGCAAGTTGGCTGATGTGTTTCCATGCTTGGCAATCGAAGATTTAGATGCTTTCCAGGGTCTACACGTACTCTCAGAAAAACAACCAGACACAGACATTAAACGATCAGACAAACTAAACCGGCAAACCGACACCCTGCTTAGTGCCTGTCCTGTTGATCATTTGGCAAAGAACCTGTCAGAGTTAGGTTTAAGCGACATTGACATAGACTCATGTCAGGTCAGTGAAGACTGTAAGTCTCAGCTCACACAGCTACTAAATGAATACCAAGACATCTTCTCTAAGCACTCATTAGACTGTGGTGAGGTCAAGGGGTACACACACCGCATTCGTCTCACTGATGATCGACCTTTCCGCTTGCCATACCGAAGAGTTCCCCCCACCCACTATCAGAAACTAAGGCAGGTTATCACTGATATGGAGGAGAAAGGGATCATAAGGAAGTCCTCCAGTGAGTTTGCTTCGCCGCTTGTGATGGTGTGGAAGAAGGACGGCGGGTTGCGGATTTGTACTGATTTCCGGTGGCTGAATGCTCGAACCATGAAGGATGCTCATCCCTTGCCGCACCAGTCTGACTGTCTAGCCGCTCTCAGCGGCAATTGCCTCTTTAGTACAATGGACCTCACTTCTGGCTTCTTCAACATCCCGATGCATGAAGATGACAAGAAATACACAGCTTTCACGACTCCCCTGGGACTGCATGAGTACAATCGCATGCCACAGGGACTGTGTAACAGCCCAGCGTCCTTCATGAGGATGATGATTGGAATCTTTGGAGACATGAACTTCACAAAACTCCTGTGTTATCTTGATGATCTTCTTGTCTTTGCACCATCAGAGGTTGAGGCCCTGTCCAGACTCCACGCTGTATTTCAGAGGTTGCGAGAGAATAACTTGAAACTGGCCCCTAAAAAGTGTCATCTGCTTCGGAAACAAGTAGAATTCCTTGGCCATGTTATTAGTGGTGAGGGTGTGGCTGTTGATCCTGCCAAGGTGGAGGTCATCACACAGATGACAGTACAAGATCTCATGGAGGATGATGGATGCACGCCTTCTGTTCGGAAAATCAAATCATTCCTTGGCATGGTGTTTTACTATCAGCATTTCATTCCAAACTGTTCCTCTATAGCGAAACCCTTGTTTGCACTCACAGCTGGACAGAAAAGACGGGGGCGGTCAGCTAAAGACAAAAAACCTTTAGGTGCCTATCGTAAACTTACAAATGCAGACTGGTCGGTGGAATGTGCAAATGCTTTTGACCAACTGAAGACCATGTTGGTTGAATGCGTGGTGTTGGTCCATCCAAACTTTGACGAGCCATTTATTCTGTCAGTTGATGCATCATTAGATGGACTTGGAGCGGTGCTCTCTCAAGTGCCACAAGGAGAGTCCAAAGCCAGACCGGTCGCTTTTGCAAGCAAGACCCTCAGTGCATCACAACGAAGATATCCAGCTCACAGACTGGAGCTCATGGCTCTGAAGTGGAGTGTATGTGAAAAGTTTAGCCACTGGCTGAAAGGTACGAGCTTCACCATCTGGACGGATAATAATCCGCTCACCTACCTCCTCACAAAGCCAAAGCTTGACGCATGTGAGATCCGCTGGGTGTCTAAACTTGCATCCTACTCTTTTGATCTAAAACATCTGCCCGGAAAGAGCAATGTGGTGGCTGATGCTTTGAGTCGTGACCTTTTCGCAAAACCCATTTGTCAGAGGCTATTGCAAGAACCATATCCCACCCTGGTTCAGGAAGCTAGTGAAATAGAGGGTGATTCGGTACAGGACGTTTTCAGAGCCAGCTGCCAAACTCAAAACTGCAGATTGGGTGATCATTCAGAACCAAAGGTAGCATGTGATTCAGCCGAGTTCAAAGCTCTTTATCAGGCACACTGTGACTGGACTGATGCAGCAGAGCTCAGAGCGGTCTGTCTTTCCCAACATGTTCAACAACTGTCTGGTGGTCAAGATGTTTCGCCCACATTCTCCATCCAAGAGTTGCAGCTGAAGCAAGAACAAGACCCATGCATCTCTAAGGTGTTGCCCTTTGTTGCAGCCAGAAAACGACCATCTAGGCGTGAAAGGCATGGTGCTGACTCAAAGGTCCTCAGGTTGTTGAAGCAATGGGAGAAGTTGGAAATTCATGATGAAGTGCTGTATCGGGTGACGAAAGACTTGTTGTCCAAACAGAGAAGATTTCAATATGTGTTACCTCTGAGTCTAAAGGAAAAGGCGTTGTTAGGCATTCACGATCTGGCAGGTCATCAGGGTCAAGATCGTACTCTCTCACTTGCAAGACAGCGATTTTACTGGACTGATATGGAGAGAGATGTGAGGGCACATGTCAGATGCTGTCAGAGATGTGTGCTTGGAAAGTCGCCGGAACCTGCTGCTCGTGGGCCTCTGGAAAGCATCAAGAGTTCTGCTCCAATGGAGTTAGTATGCATAGATTTTTGGTCGGCCGAAGACAGCAAGCAACGGTCCGTAGATGTCTTAGTGGTCACCGACCATTTTACCAAACTTGCCCATGCATTCCCGTGTGTCAATCAGACAGCAAAGCAGGTCGCCAAAAAGCTCTGGGACAACGTGTTTTGTGTGTATGGTTTCCCTGAGAGGATACATTCTGATCAGGGCACCAATTTCGAGAGTAAATTGATCGCGGAACTTCTACATTTGGCTGGTGTTTCAAAATCTCACACAACGGCCTACCACCCCATGGGAAATGGAGGAACAGAGCGGTTCAATCGCACCTTGGGCAGCATGCTTCGTACCCTTCCCCTCAAAGAAAAACACCATTGGCCACAGCAAATTCAGACCCTCACATTTGCTTATAATGCAACCATTCATGAGACTACAGGCTATGCACCCTTTTTTCTGATGCTTGGGCGAGTACCTAGACTGCCTGTGGATATTCTGTTCAAGCAAGTTTTAAATGACCCAGGAGTTGTTGACTATAACTCTTATTCAAAGTCCCTGCTTGTTTGCCTCAAAAATGCAATGGAAATTGCTCAGAAACATTCCTCTGTTGAGCAGCAGCACCAGGCCCGGCAATATAACAGACGTGTCAAGGGTACTTACCTGTCAGTGAGAGATCGGGTTTTGGTGGCGAATAAGGGAGAGCGAGGGAAGAAAAAGCTGGCCAACAAATGGGAGGATAATGTGTACACAGTTGTTGGTGTAAATCCCAATATCCATGTCTACAAGATACAAGATGCAGAGGGACGCTCGCGAGTTGTGCACAGGAATCTTTTGCTGGAGGTCAACTTCTTGCCACTCTCTGGGATGGATGTGCTCCAGGATGCCCAGACAGATGATCAATCAATGACCGGCGAAGAATCTGACGAAGACTGTAACAGTGTTGATACAGCCTCGGTGTCTGAGTTAGTGATTCAAGATGACGGTGCACAGAATCTGTCAAGTTCCAGAGATCCGGGGAGGCTTGCAGTTTTGTCTCCCGAAGTTCCACCTGATTCTGAGTCAACTATTTCAGAGGAGCTGGTCCAGCCAAGTTCAGTACCCTGTCCTGTTAGCGCCATTGCTTGTGACCCACCCACTCCATCTGCATCACACTCTGATACTTCACGCTCACCACAAGCGGACGCATTGGTTCACACTGATTCACACACGCGCACTGCAGCTGATGATCATGTGAGAACACGTGCAGGGAGAGTAGTGTAGTCCGTGAACAGACTGATAGAATCTATGGTCCAGAAACCATTTTTGAGACGTTCAAATGTTTTATTTGGGAGCCGATCTCAGTCTCTCCTTGCTTTGAAGTTTTGAGCACGTATATATGTTGATAATTATATTGGGATATGTTGTGATTTTGTTTTAGTTTTTTGGGGGGGGACTGAATTATGAGCATTGCAGTGTGCATGTGTCTGTAGGACGAGTTTTTATGCCAAATGTGGCCATTTGTGCCTAATACAAGTGTCAGTAGTAGACAAATTGTGCAATCCTTGCAGTCCTGAGATTTTTCTTTATCAGGATGTTGGTGAATTTCAGGAGAGGTGAATGTAACCAGGTTGAAAACATATATTTGTTTTATGTTTGAAATATCACCAAATCCTGATTAATATGGTTTTATATGGTTAAGAGGTTTTTTATTGCCAGTAAGTATGTATAAATGTTGTTTTCAAACTAAAATGTTAATCTCTGTACTGTCACTTTAAGAGGCTTCAGGCCTACTACCGACATCCCCAGGCTCCTCCCAGTCTGTGCAACACTGAGCTGAGAGGAGGTAGGTTAATATTTTACTCGTCAGTTTTGAACAATTATTTTGGATTTATAATGATGTAGACTTTGTTTTATCCATGTACAAATGTTGGTCTTTAGGTTATGAACATGTAGTTAATGTGTCAGTTGAATTTAAACTTTGTAAATTGACTTTTTTTGTAAGTTTTATGGTGCACATTTCCACGTGTTAGCTTACAGATTCTCTTGTGCATCTGCTAACAGGAGCTTGAGGCCTGTTTGCTGTCACTGTGTGGAAGAGACTGCATGTTACAGAGCCTTATGTGTTTTTCTGTTCATTTGTACAGACTACATCACTCTGCCTGTATTAAAAGACCAACCAGCAGCTGATTGTGGCTCTTCTTGATTTCACCACAACACAGAACACAACGCAGAATAGACAAAGGTTAACGGATGTGCATCGAACTTAAATGAAAAACTGATAAAGACTAAGCACACCCGTTACAATGGTGCAAAGAAGTGGAACAAACTGCAGCAGAGCTGAAGTCAGCATCACATGTGAACATTTTTAAATCAAAGTTAAAGGAACTTTTTTTCTCTACTGCGTATGATTGAGAGATTTATGGTCATGTTGATGATGTCATGTGTTTGTTGATGATTTTACTGATGATTTTAATTGATTTTACTGATGATTTTAAATGTTCTTATTGATTTTAAACAATTGAATGTTTTATCATGTAAAGCACATTGAGTTGCCTTGAGTATGAAATGCGCTATACAAATAAATTTGCCTTGCCTTTATGTTTCACACACTATCTGTGTTGTCACTTTAAGGACATTAAACATACTTTGCACATGTTTGTGTTTGTTCCAAAGAACCACAATGATTTGGAGCTAATAGCCTCTTTTATTGTGGAGGAGGAAGTGGCAGGAAGTGGTCAACTTCAGGGATATCAAGGTGAGTTGGGTTCACTTTAACTGGGAATTCTGAGTGCTGAAACATTACCAGATTATTAAAATACGTCTTTAACCTCATAAAATTATGACTTTATTCTCATGAAATTGTGACTATAACCTCGAAATATTACAACTTTAATCTCGTATTTCTCAGATTTCTTTTTATTTTCATGTAACACTAATAGTTGTTGTAGTAATAACATCCCTGGAGAAGTTAAAGCAGCTCGTTACGTCAGAGAATTTAGTTTGTCACACAGGAACATACATGATTAAAGTAAAACAGTCGATTAAAGATTGGATACAAGTGCATTATATACACTTATATTATTTAATATTTAAAAGAATATGAATAAACATGTTAAATAGTGTTGAACTAAACCCAAAATGAGCGGTTGGTAACAATAACTAATGCGGGGAAACGTTTTCAGTGTTTGGCAACTTTCAATGAACGCGTTACGTTTACGGAAGTAAATCTGCAGCGGAAACCAAACACAGGAGCCGGTAATGAAAGTGTTACAATGTTAGCTTTTCCTCCTCATTTACACTGATTTGTTGATTTAATTTACTTCGTTTGACTGAAGACGCTTTTTATACACTAGAAATAAAACAGAACTGGAGTTTGTTTAACGGGTTGTCGTCGCTGTGTGTTGTCCGCGGAAGGTTTAATGGTCCCGGTGTTAACACCGGTAACACCCGGGATGGGTCCGCACTGACGGATGAGCGTCTCCGGTCACACCAGGCATCCTCACAGGGAAGCAAAGAGCTCCAGGGACCGGGGACAGAGATCCACAGGCCGGGGATAGAGATCCAGAGGCCTGGGATAGAGATCCAGAGGCCGGGGATAGAGATCCAGAGGCCGGGGACAGAGCTCCAGGGACCGAATACAGAGATCCAGAGGCCGGGGATAGAGCTCCACAGGCCGGAGACAGTCCGCTGACCGCAGCATGGAGGAGGAGCTGATCATTCAGATCGTGTCCATCGTGAACACGCTGGTGTCGTGGGTGGCCGCTGGGGCCATCATGTTTGGGGGGGTGGTCCCCTACATCCCCCAGTACAGACACATCAGGAGGAGCCAGAACGCAGAGGGGTTCTCCACCTACGTGTGTCTGATGCTGCTGGTGGCCAACATCCTCAGGATCCTCTTCAGGTGGGTGACGTCATCATTCACTCACCTGCAGTCATGGGGGGTCAGAAGGGTGGGTGACCCTGTTTTATCCATACGTATTTATATAATGCATTTTAAAATATTTTGATATTGTTTATATGTGATTGTTTTAAATAAGATGGTTCTTAAGAACAGTTTTACACTAAAGACAATGATTTCTGCTGCATCAGGGCCCTAACTACACCCCCCCCCCCCCCCCAATCAGTGAGAATGGTACAACCCTGGTGTGCTGCTGCTGTGACAGATAGAATAATTTATCTATCTATCTGTCTATCTATCTATCTATCTATCTATCTATCTATCTATCTATCTATAATATCTATCTATCTATCTATAATATCTATCTATCTATCTATATATAATATCTATCTATATATCTATAATATCTATAATATCTATCTATCTATAATATCTATCTATCTATATATCTATAATATCTATATATCCATAATATCTATCTATAATATCTATATATCTATAATATCTATATATCTATCTATCTATAATACCTATCTATCTATATATCTATAATATCTATATATCCATAATAGCTATCTATAATATCTATATATCTATAATATCTATATTTATTTAGTGAACTGTGGATGTGACAGAGAGTGGGAGATAGACAGCAGCTGGAAACCATGTCTTTACTCAACAAAGGCGTAACTAGCTGTAAATGCTAGTTTTCACTAGTTCCACTGTGAGTTTAGCTCTACTTCTGCTGTGCTGAGATTGAAAATTCCATTTCAAAGCTACTGTTATTTAACGAGTGCTGAAAGGCTCATTTCATGGGGGAAAATGTTCAACTGCTGAATATACGAGGCAGGAGATGTTCCAACATCACAAAGAAAGGATAGACTTCTTCATGGTGAAGGGTTATTTATTTTCCAATTAAAATATGATGATAATGTACATTGCAATAAATAACAGTTAACTTAATGTAACTTTACAATAATAAGCTGTTGTATTCATAAAAATCTGATCATAACAATCATATTTTTTTATTATTATTGGTCAATGCTTTATCTGGTTAGGGTTCTATGTTTGTATTTTCTACAGTCTATGTATGTACCGGTGAAAGCCCCGCCCCCACCCTCTGTCTGTGTTTATAAAGCAGCATGAGCTCAGCTACAGAGTGGGTGGGCCGTCCTCTGGCCCTACGTCACTGTAGGGGGAGGAGGAAGTCAGTGTCCCATCTATAGACACGCCCACTCATGAATATGCATAAGTTGGCCATAAATCAGCCTGTTTCTGGAGTTGGTCAGAAAGTGACTTTTCAGAGGCTAAAACTGTGGAAAACAGGAGAGTTTGTGAAAATGAAATTTAAATATGATGTTTTTGGATTCTTAGAACAAATGGAGATGGTGAAAAATAACATGATATGGAACGTTAAGCATTTTGAACAATCTCTGTGCACGGGTACATCTCAGTACGTAGCAGTGACGTACTGAGAATATCAAACACTCTGTCCCCCCCCAGTGGCAGGTCAGCAGAATGCAGTGGTTTAATGACCCTTAAGTCATTGTTAAAAAACAACAAACATCATACCATACATACACACAGGAGGGAAAAAGGTACGAAAAAATCAATTATGGAGAGAAATAACGATTTTTATCAGGGTTTAAAAGGATTTTATTATATAATAAACTATATATAATCTATTCTTTGAAAATGTCTATCTATGAAAAGAAATAAATATTTATTTAAATTTTCTTTGTGTCATTTTTAAAATGAATATAATTATTATTAAACTAATGAAAGAAGTAAATATTCCCTCTTGTTTATTACTAGTATTGAGTGTTATTTCTAAATAGGTTTTTGTTGTATCATTGTATTCCTATATAGTCACTGTGTGTGTTTACTGTATGGACTGTATAAAGTCATGCTCAGAGGTTGCTTTGATATATGAAAGCGTACAGTAATGCTGATGTTTCTGCTGCTCTGCTCTTCAGATTTGGCCGTTACTACGAGACGCCGCTGCTGTGGCAGAGCATCATCATGATCTGCACCATGCTGGTGATGCTCAACCTGTGCACAGACGTACGCTCAGCCAATGAGATCAACACAAAGAGGCGGGCCTTCATAGGTCAGACAAGCAGCATCATCATCAAACACTACATTTATTTACTCAGCAGTTCTTCCAATATTTATTTAAATATTAAATAAGAATACATGTCTGTAATAATTACATGTATTATTACGTTACATGTATTATTCTAAATCCTACGTGAAACAGGACGTGTCGTTCCTGTAAGTAACTGAGGAAGTTTTTAACTGTGTGCATGAGCCCCACCCACCCCCACCCCCTCCTCATGCGTGTGTTACTACATACTTACACGAGGCTCCGCCCCCTGTAGTGGGCTGGTTCTACTGGGAGACAAAGCAAACTCGTGAGTCCTTGAATGCACCATGTGTTTTAAAATGAGCTCTACTATGACCTCTTGTGGTGGAGCTGCAGAAAGCATCTATAGAGGAAACGTGTGCACGCTTTCTTTGATGAATCATCATTTCTTTGTTATTGCCTCAGATTAAAATACATTTATAGAAAGTAGGGCTGGGCGATTAATGGAAAACTAACCCACGTAAAACAGCAGTTGGTTTCTTCCCTTTGTAATAGAACTAAATAATCAGACACTTGTTTAGTCTTAAAGGATCCTCCACTTTTTACAAGTTTGGTCTAAAACCTTCTAATTGTCTTTATTAGTAGATTTATGTCTAACTAAACACATTATTATACTTTACAGTTTAAAGCCTGTGTTCCTGATTACTTGCTAACTTCATCCACCAGAGCGTGTCAGCACACTGTTTAAGGGAGAGTAAAGTCCCCGAGGAGAGCTCTTTTTCTCTGCTTCACTGTCTACTACTGAATCTCAGAGTTGGTTGTAAGAATGTGCGATATGTTGTCAGAATCAGAATCAGAAATGTTTAATGGCCAAGTACAGTTTTAAAGACAGTACAAGGAATTTGTCTTGGTAGATGGTGCACGAAACAAAACAACAAAACAAAGAACAACCCAGCAACAATAATAATAATAATAGTGATAAATATAAAGGATGGGGGATAAATAAAGGATAAATAGGATATGTGTATATATATACTGTATATATATGTATATACAGTGCAGCAGATAATGTCATCAGAATCAGAATTCCTTTATTAAAGGTGCAGTCCGCAACTCTCCACTGCCTACAAACTTTCCAAAGGCCCTCCCTCAGAGGAGCTAACAAGCTAACGTTAGTCAGACAGCAACATCACAGTAATATAACATTCTCTGTTAAAAGCATATCACTGCAGTGCTTCTCTCTCTATGTGCACACACCTCAGCAGCATTATCACCAACACAGTGTCACTTACAGCAGCCAAACGGAGGCTGCTGCGTACACATGTGGGTGGGGGGACATAAGCCTGTTTTTTTCACACAAACTACTAGTTTGATGTAAAGCTGTCCTTACATAGTTACAGCTTTAGAAAATATGACAAATAGTTACTTTTATGAGAGTTGCAGACTGCACCTTTAATCCCAGGGGGAAATAGCTTTTGTTACAACAACAAAATCACAAATAAAAGAATGAAATGTTTAATAAAGACAAAAGAAAGAATAAACATTAAATAACTGTTTAATTAAGTAAAAGAGATCAGATACACACACACGACAGTAGTAGTAAATAAAGTAGGATAGATAATACTAATAATAATTATATTAATAATAATACAAATAATATACAAATATGATACAGATATTTACAACAATCAAGCTATGAGGTTACAGTGATCAATTATACAGACAGACAGACAGACAGACAGACAGACAGACATACACACAGACAAACAGACAGACAGACAGACACAGACAGACAGACACACAGACAGACAGACACATAGACACACACACACACACACACACACACACACACCCACACCCTGTAGCAGCATTTGTCTGACTCACAATCACAACAGTCTCCTAAATATCCCAAAAATAGCAGAATACTGGACCTTTAACACGTCGTGTGAAATAAATGTTAGCATTAAGCTAACGTCACTATTCATCCGTCCCAACTTGTCAAACGCAATATTTTTAATTATATTTTACGTGTTCACAGCTGGTCCCATTAGACAGTAATATAAATATTGTAATTATTACACTATTAGTTCAGCTCTCAGTAATTAATGATTAAATCATCAAGTCTGATCTAGTTTAATTATATGAGAGATATTTATCAACCATAACTTAATGTAACTCATCACATATAAAATAAACAGTGGTTTATATTAAACAGTAAAAACACTATTGGAGTTATTCTTGCTTTTCATGTAGTAATTTGATTATAAATGAGGAAATAAATGAATTACATACAATAACACTAATAGTGACCCATATGCACTAATATATGGTATAAAATATCAGCCCATATAGAATAGCTCTGAGTCAGCAGATATTGTAGCTTTTTAATGTATAAATGTGTTACTGCAGCACATTCTAGTGTTGATTTAATCAGTTTAATTTGTGTTTGTAGTGAACCTGTTTGGACTTTAAGTTGGCAATTGTTTTATTTATTTAGTCATTGTTTTTATTAATTGTAATTTGTATTGTTACCGTGATAAATACCAGAAGTTATGGTGAAACATTTTTTAGTCTATATCATCCATCTCTAGTTGGAACTGTCGCTCCCTGTGGTCACAGATTATTTTATGTTCTTTCTGTAAACAAAGAGGTTTACATCGACATCTTTAACACTTCCTGGTTTTTTAGAGCAACCACAAGCAGAACAAGTTGGTATTGTGACTGAAAAAGCTGCTAAATAATCTAAAATGTTACTAAATAATCTAAAATGTTACTAAATGATGTAAAAAGTTACTAAATAATGTAAAAAGCTACTAAATGATGTAAAAAGTTACTAAATGATGCAAAAAGTTACTAAATAATCTAAAAAGTTACTAAATAATCTAAAATGTTACTAAATAATATAAAATGTTACTAAATGATGTAAAAAACTGTTAAATTGTGTAAAATAGTTAGTAAATGATGTAAAAAAATAAATGATGTAAAAAAAATAAATGATGTAAAACGTTCCTAAATTATCTACAAAGTTACTGAATGATGTAAAAAGCTACTAAATAATCTAAAATGTTACTAAATGATGTAAAAAACTGCTAAAAGATGTAAAAAGCTACTAAATGATGCAAAAAGTTACTAAATAATCTAAAATGTTTCTAAATGATGTAAAAAGTTACTAAATTATCTAAAAAGCTACTAAATGATATAAAAAGCTGTTAAATTGTGTAAAAAAGTTAGTAAATGATGTAAAAAAATAAATGATGTAAAACGTTACTAAATAATCTACAAAGTCACTGAATGATGTTGTTACCTTGATCAATACCAGAAGTTATGGTGAAACATTTTTTAGTCTATATCACTATCTCTAGTTGGAACTGTTGGAATTATCTAAAAAGCTACTACATGATGTCAAAAGCTGCTAAATTATCTAAAAAATAATAATGATGTAAAATGATACTAAATGATGTAAAAAAAAAAATCTGTAAAATTATGTAAAAAAGTTACTAAATGATGTTAAAAAACCTAAATGATCTAAAAAATTAGTAAATGATGTAAAAAGCTGCTACATTTTGTAAAAAGTGTAGCAGCTTTTTACGTAAAAACATACAGTAACCCTAACATAGATTTAAACTGGAAAAATATTGCATCTTTAGTAAAATATTGTTATGATATTAATTTAGATGAATTAATTACAAAGTCTAATTAATTAATAGATCATTTTAATGAAGTCCCACCACTAATAAATATACACAGAATGAAGTGAGCGTAGAGAGGGACAAACATGGATATTGTTTATAATAGCTCAGCCTTAATACAGAGAGGTTGTAGATTAAACCTGGCATGCTTTATGTTTACATGACTCACAGTTTGGTCATTGAAACATTGACTTTATTGATCAACCTGAGATAGTTGTGTGTTCTCTGGCTTTGTGGTGTCTATTGATTCATTTAGTATTTTCACACCTTGGTGTTTCACTTCAATATTCTCTGAAGAAGTTTAGAAAACACTTCTTTTCTTTTTCCTCCATTGTTCTCCGTCTGTAGCGACAGATGGTAAGGACCACGAGGTCAGAACCCCTCAGAGGCTGTTTCTGGGTACGTACGCACCTGTCTGTCCTCCGCTAGCTCCTCCCCCTCCTCATCCACCACTAACTCATGTTCCTCCTGTTTAACACCAAGCATGTACTCGCATGTTCTTATAACACGTTGATCCTTTGACTCCGCCCACTGCATGCACCGCCATGTTTGTGCTTTATTTCACACACATGGAAACTGACTCAAACATTTAAAGGATTTTCAACTGTTTTTATGAATGTGTCATAAAACCTTCTAAATGTCCTTATTAGTAGATCTATGTCAAACAAAACACATTATTATGCACCATATTTATTTATTAACTTTAGTAAAATAGGACTACTTTATAGTTTTAGAGCCTGTGTTCCTCCAATAATGTGTTTTATTAGACATAGATCTACTAATGAAGACATTTAGAAGATTTATAAAAACAGGGGAGGATCCATTAAAACTAACATCTGACCAGAAATAACGTGTGTTTTAGGAACGTTGATGCTGATTGATCTCATACAGCGGAGCATTACAAATCATCATTAATGTAGGGAAAAACATTTTTACAAAGCATATATTAGAAGATCTTTCAGACTATAGAGCTCGTCTGTGTGACTCTGGAGACGTTTCTGCTGGCAGTCACTTTGTTTTTAAAGGTTGTGTTTATTGTTTCCAGTGTGATTTTATTTGTTGATGATTTGACGGATCATTTAGTCTTGGAACACATCCTGAAGCTTAAAATAGCAGATGTTTCAGTTTGGAAACTGAACCATGAAGGAACGTCTGTCAATGTTTTTTAATGGATGTTTTAAATCAACGTGTGCTCATTCCTGACCTTTAGACAAACACACAAAACAACTATAACTAAATAAAATGTTCCTGAATGGATTTATCATGGAACAAGCTGCTGAACAATGTGAGTTCACGCTCAGTCATGGCAGAAAAAAACAAGGAGAAAGTGTTTCAGAAGGGGGGGTGGAGCTTAGAGTGATGGGTATCGTATGAGATTAATCAGGCTTCATTTCCCCTAATCAACAAAATCTTTATTATTTTAATGCTATGTTTATTTTGTAAATCACAAAGTTTGCGTGGAAAGTGTTGTGCACATCTTTCAGGCCCTGTTTTGTGTGTGTGCACTGGTTACAAATGAAGCACGTCATGTGTAACACGTCATGTGTAACATACGTCATGTGTAACATACGTCATGTGTAGCACGTCATGTGTGTAACACGTCATGTGTGTAACACGTCATGTGTGTCATACGCCATGTGTAACACACGTCATGTGTAACACGTTGTGTGTAACACACGTGTAACACACGTCGTGTGTAGCACGTCATGTGTAACACATCATGTGTAACACACGTCATGTGTAACACACGTCATGTATGTCACACATGTAACAGACATGATGTATGTTACACATGATGTGAACATATGTTTCTCAGTGGGTCCAGTTCCCAGTGTTGATGCTGAACCAGTGTAGTACCATGTTTAGTCTCTACTAGTTAACTAGTTGAACCAGTGTAGTACTATGTTTAGTCTCTACTAGTTAACTAGTTGAACCAGTGTAGTACTATGTTTAGTCTCTACTAGTTAACTAGTTGAACCAGTGTAGTACTATGTTTAGTCTCTACTAGTTAACTAGTTGAACCAGTGTAGTACTATGTTTAGTCTCTACTAGTTAACTAGTTGAACCAGTGTAGTACTATGTTTAGTCTCTACTAGTTAACTAGTTGAACCAGTGTAGTACTATGTTTAGTCTCTACTAGTTAACTAGTTGAACCAGTGTAGTACCATGTTTAGTCTCTACTAGTTAACTAGTTGAACCAGTGTAGTACTATGTTTAGTCTCTACTAGTTAACTAGTTGAACCAGTGTAGTACTATGTTTAGTCTCTACTAGTTAACTAGTTGAACCAGTGTAGTACTATGTTTAGTCTCTACTAGTTAACTAGTTGAACCAGTGTAGTACTATGTTTAGTCTCTACTAGTTAACTAGTTGAACCAGTGTAGTACTATGTTTAGTCTCTACTAGTTAACTAGTTGAACCGGTGTAGTACTATGTTTAGTCTCTACTAGTTAACTAGTTGAACCGGTGTAGTACCATGTTTAGTCTCTACTAGTTAACTAGTTGAACCGGTGTAGTACCATGTTTAGTCTCTACTAGTTAACTAGCTGAACCAGTGTAGTACTATGTTTAGTCTCTACTAGTTAACTAGCTGAACCGGTGTAGTACTATGTTTAGTCTCTACTAGTTAACTAGTTGAACCGGTGTAGTACTATGTTTAGTCTCTACTAGTTAACTAGTTGAACCGGTGTAGTACCATGTTTAGTCTCTACTAGTTAACTAGTTGAACCAGTGTAGTACCATGTTTAGTCTCTACTAGTTAACTAGTTGAACCAGTGTAGTACCATGTTTAGTCTCTACTAGTTAACTAGTTGAACCAGTGTAGTACTATGTTTAGTCTCTACTAGTTAACTAGTTGAACCAGTGTAGTACTATGTTTAGTCTCTACTAGTTAACTAGTTGAACCAGTGTAGTACTATGTTTAGTCTCTACTAGTTAACTAGTTGAACCAGTGTAGTACTATGTTTAGTCTCTACTAGTTAACTAGTTGAACCAGTGTAGTACTATGTTTAGTCTCTACTAGTTAACTAGTTGAACCAGTGTAGTACTATGTTTAGTCTCTACTAGTTAACTAGTTGAACCAGTGTAGTACTATGTTTAGTCTCTACTAGTTAACTAGTTGAACCAGTGTAGTACTATGTTTAGTCTCTACTAGTTAACTAGCTGAACCAGTGTAGTACTATGTTTAGTCTCTACTAGTTAACTAGTTGAACTAACTGATTCACACTAGTACTCTAGTAAAGCAAATGCAAAGGATGGAGGGAATTTATAACCAAACCAAGCTCTTTGATTGGTTGTAATATTTTAGGAAGCCAATGGATATCCAGACTTTACTATTCCCCGCCTCTTTAACCCTTTGGTATTTAAAGTGGTTTCCATGGTAGTTGTATTAACATCCTTTGATCTTAAAGTGGAAGGAGACACACGTACATTAACGTAAACATTTAAAACCTTAAACTATAATCTGTAGTTCACAGGATCAATAGTTTGTGACTGAACTTAAACCTGACGCATAAATAATAATGTGGTTAAAATCTAGAGTTTGAATCATTGACTTTGTTCTTTTTCATATTTATTATAATTATGTTCTAGTTGTTCTGTGTTCAGACACCAGGTGGCAGTAGAAACCAGTGATTGGAGAGTTCATACTGTGGACATGTAGCATCAGTTATTAATCAGTCATTGATCAGTTATTAATCAGTCATTGATCAGTTATTGATCAGTTATTAATCAGTCATTGATCAGTTATTAATCAGTCATTGATCAGTCATTGATCAGTTATTAATCAGTCATTGATCAGTTATTAATCAGTCATTGATCAGTCATTGATCAGTTATTAATCAGTCATTGATCAGTCATTGATCAAACATCTGCTAATTACTTAATTACGTTATTACTCAGTCTGTTTCACTTTATATCAAGTTTAAATGATTTATTAACTTAACATTATTCATTTCTCCAGAGTAAGTTCATTAGTTAATATAGTTTATATTTTATAATAAGTGATGCTAACAACATGATGCTCTATTGCACATGTGTCAAACTTAAGGTCCGGGGGCCAAATTTGGCCCTAAAGTAAAAATGTCAGATATCATATCTCAGTCCGTTAATATACACACATTCAATGAAGCTCCACAACATTTACAGCTCACAGTTTTCTTATGATTATATATCACATGATGAAGTCATTTCAATCACTTTGATAAAATAACTAAATTATTCTAAAATCCTGCAGTTTTTCTCAAATTATTCCACAGAATTCCCCTAAATTACAACCAAACTAAGTATTTGTAAGTAAAACTCCTGCAAAGAATGAAATCTGTCAATTATAGTTTGGATATTGTTACATATTTTATATCATTTATACGTGCAAGGACAAATCTGACGTGAGATCAAATGTTTAACTTTCAACATTTAATTTAATCAAAAATACATTAGAATTAAAAACAACCATTTACATTCAAAGAAAAACTAAATGTTTTTTTTGTGTGTTTTATTCTTTTGGAATTTAATAATAAAAACAAAGCACAATATGACCCAAATCAAAAACATGATTTTCAATAAATTTTAATTCACTTGAATAAAAAAAAAAATACAAAAAATAATGTCAGTCAAATAAAAAAAATGTTCAAATGCAATTATTTGGGGTGTCAAATATATTTGTTTGCATTCAAACAAAAATAGTTTATTTGATCTAAATAAAGTTGTGTTTTTGGTTAAAGCTGTTTTTCTATGAAATGAAAAGATAAAATCTCTTCACATTTTGTTCTACTGTAATAATATTGTTTGTTGTCCAAGCCTTTGATATTTGATAATGAATCTCACAGCTTTGCATCACAATAATGTGAAGTTTGTGGCTAATTTATTCAAGTTTTTTTAAATTTTTGGTTTGAAATTAGAACACAGAGCTAACAAACTTTATAAAAGAGGTCATTTCTTTAATTGTAGTTTCTATAGTTTTAATCCTGTATTAAATTAGATGAAATGTGTAGACCTGTGATTAGCATGCTAATGTAAAATGACTACTGTGTAATTATGTGATCCCAATGGAACACAGATTCTTTAAGGTCAACATGAAAGGAGGATTTAAAATGTTAGCATAATGCTGCCTTTGATGTCATTACAAAGTTAGCACGACATGCTAAAGCGTCTCCATTTGTGTTAAATCCAAACGTTCACCATGAGAGGAAACTTTTTGTATTTGCTCCACTTCTTGTCACGGTTCTTTGAGCAATGATGTGCCGTGTTACCATGGTAACGACATCACTATATGATGTTAGGACTCAGGCTCACTCATTCAACCCCCTTAAGTTAAGATTATTTTATACATGATGACAAAGTTAAGCTAATGTTAGCTTTGTTAGTGTAATAGTGAAGCTAACAGGGTGGAGCTAGTTTTCAGTCTCACACACTATAACATGCACGTTCATTGTTGAGTTCCAGGAAGAGCAGCAGGTGCTTTTCACGTACACGATGTGAGAGCACAGAGCTGTTAGTGCTGACTGCAGCTTTATTTATCACCCTTTGTTTTCACTAAACTCTAATCAATGCTCCTTTGTTCCCATAAAGCACCGTGTCGTTATGATGACTGACAGATCCTCAGATAACACATTGTTTTATTTATAAGGTTACTATGGTTACATGGGGGCACAAGGTTTCTGGAATATTCCAGAATATAAACCTTAGATGGGAGTTATTCATTGGAATTAATCAGTTATTGTGTTTAATTTTAAACAACTCTATCATAACTATTAGCTTCCATGAAAAATAATATAATTTAAATACATAGCGTATTTCTGTACCTGAGACTTGATAGTTTGTAATGATGGGAGTGCAGTGCAGAATCTAGAAAAACATGAATATATCTGAGTTAAATGTAAGTTAGTGCTTTGTGAACAATGTAATCATAATATTATTTATTAATATTACACATTATGTTAGCACTCAGTGATAGAAATAATAAACACTATTTAGTTGTTTAAGATCATTTCTTGTTTTCATTGATTCAGTCATAAACCAACATACATTTAAACTGGAAAACATTGCTTCTCTTGTCAAATATTTTTAGGAAAATAATTTATATTCATTAATTACAAAGTCTCTAATTAATTAGATTTTTTTTTTTTTAATCTAGTCCAAACTCTAATTTCTATATTTGCATTTTGCATGAAGTCCTGTGATTACACAGTGTTTGACATATTGGTCCATTTATACACTAAACAGTGTAAATGTGTGATATTGTCCTAAAACATGCATCTGAAGCATTTCTGTGTCATGTTTGGGCCTCATTTATAAACAAAAATAAAACTTCAGATTGTTTTATTCAAAACGTGAATTCTAAACTTTCCGTCTGTTTTCCGTTTTATTTATTTAGTGTTTTTTAAGTCATTGTATGTGTTTACCTTGTTTCCCAACATGTCTGCTGTAGAACAAATCATCTTAAATACTGTATAATCACTGTTTTTATATTGATCCTGATGTTACTGATCAGTCAGAGGAACATTGTGACAGGTGTAATTCTTCTTCTTCTATAGATATTAGTGACAGGCTTTAACAACGCAACAACCAACAGTGTGTGTGTATATAAACAGTCTTCTAAAGGAGGAACTATAGCTTTAGAGCTACACAGTGACATTTCATCTTCATGACATCCATTGTTGGTGACGGTGCTACCTAGGTAGAACGGTCTCTCCATGGTTTTATTTACAGTATTATCACTGGTCCCTGATGTAAGGGGTGGGGGGAGGGGAGGGAGGGGGTCCCAGACTCATCATCAGGCCAAACCGTGACATGAAGATAAAAGGTAGTAGATGTTATCATGGCAGGATGACTGCATGTCATAGATGTTTTAGGTAGTGATGTAGTCCTTCACCACCCTCACTGCTCCATAGCTACAGGTTCTACCACGTGTGTTCACTGGTAGAATTATAAACACTTTTATGCATCGTTGACAGGACTACGCCTCCCACAATGCACTGCACCAAACTTTACAGTGGAGATGAAAACTAACATTTATTTAAGTAAATAGTGTTTGATGCTACACTGAGTCTGTATTTACACACACACACCTCCAGGCCTGGTTCTGTCTCTAACACAATAAACCATGTGATCACTGAGCAGCTCTGGGTTTGTCTCAAACCATCAGGGATGTTGATCCTAATCTTCTCTGACATTGATTGTGCATGTGTTCCTCTGTGTGCTGTATGAGGTCCTCTCTGGAGGCCATGGATGTGCTTCACAGATAAGGAAACGCTTGGTTTCAGCATAATTGAGTGAGTGGGCTCCATGTGTTGTTTAGCTGTGAGCCATGATTACATTCCATGGTTTACTCTTTCATCTTCTTCTTCTGTGTAGTTTTACAGCGTTTGGCAACCAAAGCAAGGAGCACCACTGTCCACACTCTAACATCTCATTCAGCTCAACGTATTTATGGGCCTTTCTCAGCATCTCACCCACAACCATCTACTGCATGTAAAATCAGAGGAAGGAAGCCTTAGCATCACTGGCGCTACATGTGTTGAAGTGTTGTAGATTAATGAGAACCTGTAAGTTCACCTCACATACCCTGAGCCATGATTCATTGATTTCCTTCCGTTGTGAACGTGGTGTGAAACGTCTCAGCTTCAGTGTGAAGTTAGGTTAAAAAATAGAGTTTTGGCTTTGCTTCGTTAGTGCAAAGAAGGAGATGTGAAGTGAGAAGTTTGGTGCCTCAGACTTTGTTAGCTGCTCTGGAACTAGCATAGTAGCATAGTAGCATATTTAGCTGTGACCGTATTGATAGAGAGCTGAATTATGTCTGACTGTTTCATTCACTCAGCCTTTACTGAGGATCAGTTGGAACAGGGGCCACATGTGGCCCTTGTGTGGTGTGCTCCAAAAACACACAATATTACAGAAAAATACACAAAAAAATACACTAAACACAACATATAAAATATAATAACAAAAATTTACAAAATGACAACAAAACCACTCAGATATTACAGAAAATTTCACAAAAGGACAACAAATATATGCAAATGAAATTCACTAAATTACACTTACAACACACCCGATGACAACATAACACAAAAATACACAAAACCTAGAAAAGGAGCAGAAATTTACAGAATGACAACAAAAATGCACAAAATGACACTAACAACTCACCAGTCAACAACATGATGAAAAAAAATAATGTGAAAATATACAAAACAATAAGAAAAATACACAAAATGACTCCAGAAACACAAAACAACAACAAAAACAAGAGCTAAGCGATGACAGGTAAAAAAAAAATACACACAAAGCTCTTTGTAGTTTCCTGTTAATGCTCTGATTGGTCATTCATCTAAATGTTTACATGAATGTTGATCATGTGACCCTCAGATCAGATTCAATCATGTTTGTGGCCCCGCCCCTGTGATAAACAAAAACTATTTTTTTTCTAATTTATATCTAAAGTCTTCTTCTCTTCTTTTCTGTGCGTGTTCAGACTTTGACTGGAACTACTTCTGGTCATGGAGCCACTTCCTGGATTACGTCCAGTGTGTGTTGGCCTTTACGATGGTGGCGGCGTACATCACCTACATCCTCCTGGACTCAGCGGTCTACGTGGAGGCGTTGGGTTTCCTGGCTGTGTTCACTGAGGCCATGTTGGGTTCACCACAACTCTACTGTAACTACCACAACAAGTCTACTGAAGGAATGAGGTACACAACCAACCTCTACACACCTCCTAGCATTAGTCTAAACACCACCTAGCATTAGTCTACACACCTCCTAGCATTAGTCTAAACACTACCTAGCATTAATCTACACACCTCCTAGCATTAGTCTAAACACCACCTAGCATTAGTCTACACACCTCCTAGCATTAGTCTAAACACCACCTAGCATTAGTCTACACACCTCCTAGCATTAGTCTAAACACCACCTAGCATTAATCTACACACCTCCTAGCATTAGTCTAAACACCACCTAGCATTAGTCTACACACCTCCTAGCATTAGTCTAAACACCACCTAGCATTAGTCTACACACCTCCTAGCATTAGTCTACACACCTCCTAGCATTAGTCTAAACACCACCTAGCATTAGTCTTAACACCACCTAGCAATAGTCTAAACACCTCCGAGCATTAGTCTACACACCTCCTAGCATTAGTCTAAACACCACCTAGCAATAGTCTAAACACCTCCTAGCATTAGTCTAAACACCTCCTAGCATTAGTCTAAACACCTCCTAGCATTAGTCTAAACACCACCTAGCATTAATCTAAACACCTCACAGCATTAGTCTAAACACCACCTAGCATTAATCTAAACACCTCACAGCATTAGTCTAAACACCTCCTAGCATTAGTCTAAACACCACCTAGCATTAGTCTAAACACCTCATAGCATTAGTCTAAACACCTCCTAGCATTAGTCTAAACACCACCTAGCATTAATCTAAACACCTCATAGCATTAGTCTAAACACCTCCTAGCATTAGTCTAAACACCTCCTAGCATTAGTCTAAACACCACCTAGCATTAGTCTAAACACCACCTAGCATTAGTCTAAACACCACCTAGCATTAGTCTACACACCACCTAGCATTAGTCTACACACCACCTAGCATTAGTCTACACACCACTAGGGTTGGGCGATATGACGATATAAAACCGTCTTACGATCTCCAAAGCTGACGATCTGTATTTTTTGAGAGATCGTAGGATCGTGATATAAGCATATATTTGTGAAAGCCGAAGGCGCTGCTCTTTTCCTTCCTCTCCCTCTCCCCCTCCCCCTCCACTCTGGCAGTGGTGACATGTGACCTTTAACCAATCAGAGTGATCGGTGCACGTAATCCCCTCCCCTGTGTTTCATTCATCAACAAGCACGGAGCATGGCGGTCGCAGCGGAGAGCGGAGATTATGTCCCGAAAAGAAACTCCACGTCCATAATTTGGAACTGGTTTGGCTTCGCCCCACACGACAAAGAGCATAATAATATAATATGCAAAGTGTGCACGGAGACGGTAAAGGCAACAGACGGCAATACCACGAACTTGTTTAACCATTTGAAGCGAAAACATAATAAACAGTATAGTGAAAGTCGAGCTGTACAAGCAGCTAAATCACCCCCCGCAGCGGCCGCTTCAAAACTACAGCAAAAGATATCAGATGCCTTCGCTAAACTTACACCTTATGATAGAGGCAGTCAACGCTGGAACACTATTACAGATGCTGTGGCTCTTCATATAGTAAAGGATATGTGTCCGCTACAAACGGTGGAAGGAGTGGGCTTTAAGAAGATGGTAGAAGTTTTGGATAAGCGCTTCCAACACCGTCATCCCACGCATGTATACAGACTGTCGAAGTAAAGTTGCTCAAAAAATACTAAATGTGCAGTTCTATGCCACAACAAGTGATCTATGGTCCAGCAGAACATTTGAACCATATTTGAGCATAACAGTTCATTACATCGACAACTGGGTGCTGCGCAATGCGACTCTGCAAACTACGTATTTCCCAGAGGATCACACTGGTGAACTAATAGCTGCAGGATTAAGAGAGGCTCTGGAGTCGTGGGACATGGATGAAAAAAAAAATGACGTGCATGACGACAGACAGCGGGGCTAATATGGTGAAAGACTTGCACTTTCTTTTAACCAAAAGTTCATTTGTGCACTAAAATTATTTTGCCTCATTGGATGAGCCCTTATACGATTGTTGTCATTGCAAGTTGCACTAATTTACACTTAAAAGTATTACTTGAAAACTTGACAGTAAAAAACTAGACTGTGAATTTTGTTAGTTTATATGTAATCTTATAGTTGATGTGAGTTTGTTTGTGTGTTCATAAGTTGTACAACATTGAAATAAATTGAAAAAAAAAAATGTTTTTGCTTGTTTCAACAAAAATTAGCATGTTAATTAAAAGTGTGCTTTATTAAAAAAAAAAAAAAAAAACCGTGATAAAATCAAAATCGTGAGTTTGACTTTGAAAAATCGTGATATTAATTTTTTTCCATATCGCCCAGCCCTACACACCACCCAGCATTAGTCTAAACACCACCTAGCATTAGTCTACACACCACCTAGCATTAGTCTACACACCTCCTAGCATTAGTCTAAACACCTCCTAGCATTAGTCTACACACCTTCTAGCATTAGTCTAAACACCACCCAGCATTAGTCTAAACACCACCCAGCATTAGTCTAAACACCACCTAGCATTAGTCTACACACCTCCTAGCATTAGTCTACACACCACCTAGCATTAGTCTAAACACCTCCTAGCATTAGTCTACACACCTTCTAGCATTAGTCTAAACACCACCTAGCATTAGTCTAAACACCACCTAGCATTAGTCTAAACACCACCTAGCATTAGTCTACACACCTCCTAGCATTAGTCTAAACACCACCTAGCATTAGTCTACACACCTTCTAGCATTAGTCTAAACACCACCTAGCATTAGTCTACACACCTCCTAGCATTAGTCTAAACACCACCTAGCATTAGTCTAAACACCACCTAGCTATAGCATACACCAGTGGTTCCCAAACTGCGTGGTCCAGGTGTGCAGCAGGATTTTGGTACAACAACCAGACATTATATTATTATTATTTGGTGCTCTATAAAATCCTTGTTAACAGAATTGACCAATGAAAACTGAATACACTGTTGAACGCGGAGGATAAGGAACGTTTTTTTTATGGGGAAATGTTTCCGGGGACGGTTTATTAGGTAGAACATGAGCAGTTTCACTGAGTCAGAGCGTTTACAACATCTGTGCTACACAACATCTGTGGATAAAGTTGTTTGTTGCTGAGGACGAGCTCATCCATTTGTTGTTGTTTAATTATTACGGCCCGGAATGATGTCATTAGGATCATTTGAATTAGTGAATTTAAATTAAGTTGATCAAAACTTAATCAATAAGCCTGATCTGAGTCAGTAAATCATTGATCCCTGAGTGGAATTTGCAATTATGTGACATTAATGTTGCTCTCATATATATTTATATGACATATAAATATAATAGTGTAAATAATGTGAATAGTGAGAATAGTGTAAATAATGTGATTAGTGTAAATATAATAGTGTAAATAATGTGATTGGTGTAAATAGAATAGTGTATATAGTTAGATTAGTGTATATAGTGAGATTAGTGTAAATAATGTGATTAGTGTAAACAGAATAGTGTGTATAGTGTAAATATTATAGTGTGTATAGTGAGAATGGTGTAAATAGTGTGTATAGTGTAAATATAATACTGTGAATAGTGAGAATGGTGTAAATATAATAGTGTAAATAGTGTCTGGTTGAAACTGGTTCATTTTAAAGAGACAGTGTCTTCATTCTGGTCAGACGTGTTCATGTCGTGTTGTTCAGATTAAAGATCTTCTCCTGCTGCTCATGGTTCAGTGTCTGAACCAGAGACCGTAATGTCTAAACAAGCGTCCCTAAAACAGTCCCAGCACCCCCTTTTGTTTAATCAGAGTATTGTGTTGGATCCATTTTTATCCACTGATTATTCTCCACCACAAAGTGTGAAGGAGGACATAGGTTTGAGCTCCAACTGTTTCAGATATGATAATCAGTGTGTTTCAGGGTATCAATACTTTGATAGTTTTTATTGTCCTTGTTCTGTTTCTTTTTATGATTGATCCTTCCAGCACGTTTCCATTACACAATGACTCACTGTCATTATGAACATTGATTCTGTTGCATCACATTAAGCCATCATAACCCATTAGTGATGTTCATCTCAAACAGGAAGTGGAATATTTATTATCTACCAAGTTAATGACAATGGGATATTGAGTCATTTTCTAAAGTGGAAGACAGCAGCAGTCGTGTTAAAAAAAAAAAAAAATATATATATATATACAGTATATATATATATATATATATATATATATATATATATATATATATATATATATATATATACAGTATATAAATGAATAAAGTGACATGTCCTCCCTTTGGAATCTGTTGTTTGGTAGAAGACATGTTTTTTTTGTTTGTGATGTGTTTGGCCCTTTAAAGCATATATATTTTAATGTTTAGCATTAAAACACAGATGTTAAATATTGGTAAATAAAGTGCTGGGCTGGGATAGGAGTGTTGTGTTAACAGCAGGATGAACTAAGCTATACAAGATAAATCACATCGAAACCTGTTCTTTCAGCTCTTTATGTCTGTGATATTATTTATTTATCTCTTAAATAAGCACCTCATGTTGTCTGCTGCTGATGATGTTGCAGTTAAAGTCACACTAACACTTTATTCATCATTTAACACATCAACACAAACACTATTAAACACTTTTCAATGAAATATAAACCAATAACTATACTGTATGATGAACGTCCTACTGTGTATAATTCTATACATTATAGTTCCAAAGCAGCCCAGTGTGGATGTTGTTCTGACATCACACACACCAAAGTAAACACACACAATGACTACAAAAAATATATATATATATATATATATATAAGAAAAATATACAAGATGTCAACAAGAGTACACAAAAATAACAGAACATTATCTACTAAAACCTACAAAATGTCTAAAAACAACAATAAAAACACAGAATAAGAGAACAATTATCTAGACACAAAAACACACAAAAACACAAAAACTCAAAAAGAACAACATGAAATGGAGAAAAAATGCACAAAATGCCAAAAATAAATCACAAGATGACTACAAATATACATGAAAATAAGAGAATAATTTACAAAATGACAACAAAAACTGAAATCCATCCATCCATCCATCTTCTTCCGCTTAGCCGTTTCTGGGTCGCGGGGCAGCATCCTCAGTAGGGAGGCCCAGACTTCCCTCTCCCCAGCCACCCTACGGAGGAAACTCATTTCGGCCGCTTGTACCCGTGATCTTGTTCTTTCGGTCATGACCCAAAGTTCATGACCATAGGTGAGGGTTGGAACGTAGACCGACCTGTAAATCGAGAGCTTTGCTTTTTGGCTCAGCTCCCTTTTCACAATGACGGACTGGTGCAGACTCTGCATCACTGCAGACGCCGCATCAATCCGCCTGTCGATCTCTCGCTCCATCCTTCCCTCACTCGTGAACAAGACCCCGAGGTACTTGAACTCCTCCACCTGGGGCAGAACCTCATCTCCAACCCGGAGAAGGCACTCCACCTTTTTCCGGTCGAGAACCATGGACTCGGATTTGGAGGTGCTGATTCTCATTCCGGCCGCTTCACACTCGGCTGCGAACCGATCCAGTGAGAGTTGAAGGTCACGGTATGTTGGAGCCAACAGGACCACATCATCTGCAAAAAGCAGTGATGCAATACTGAGGCCCCCGAACCGGACCCCCTCAACGCCCTGACTGCGCCTAGAAATTCTGTCCATAAAAGTTATGAACAGAATCGGTGACAAAGGGCAGCCCTGGCGGAGTCCAACCCTCACCGGAAATGATTTCGACTTACTGCCGGCAATGCGGACCAGACTCTGACTCCGGTCATACAGGGAACGAACAGCTCCTATCAGGAGGTTCGATACCCCATACTCCCGGAGGACCCCCCACAGGAATCCCCGAGGGACACTGTCAAATGCCTTTTCCAGGTCCGCAAAACACATGTGGACTGGTTGGGCAAATTCCCATGACCCCTCAAGGACCCTGCTGAGGGTGTAGAGCTGGTCCACAGTTCCACGGCCAGGACGAAAACCACATTGCTCCTCCTGAATCCGAGGTTCAACTATCCGGCGGACCCTCCTCTCCAGTACCCCTGAATAGACCTTACCGGGGAGGTCAAAAACTGAAATAATGAGAAAAATATTTACTGAATGAGATCAGAAAGGCTTTAAACAACAACAAAAGTACACAAGACATGACAACGCTGACTTTAGATTAGCATGTAAATGTTGATCACACGAATGTTGATCATCATGAGTAATGATGATGTTTTTTGGCTCTGATGTGATGAAAGTCCAGTAAATGGTCATTCTGTAGATTTCCACCTTTTAAACTAAATGTTTATGGTTCTCTTGTGTGTTTGTCCTCAGGTTAATATCTGTGTTAGAATCTGTTAGTATATGTCTGTAGACCATCTGCACACAGCTGTGTCTTTGAACCGTACGGTTGTTCCTGCTGTGGGAGTGTGACGAGGGTCTTGATCCAATAATGTTTCTTTAGGGCTCTGTGACTATCATCCTAGTGTAAATAGACAACATGTCACATGAAAGTGTCTATGATGATTACATGTGTTCTGTCTGGTCAAAGGTCATGATGTCCATGTGTGGTCAGATCAGTAGAAGGTAGATCTATTACGCTATCCTCTCTAGAACGTGTAGAACATCTGTAGACTTTTTCTACACGCTTCTCCATCAGCTCTTACTTTCTTATTTATTTACTTCAATAGTTACAGTTACTTAGTCAGCAGAAATGCTGGCTCCTGATTGGTGGATGACTTGTCATCATCACTTTTATTTATTTTAATATTGTAGTGATGATTGTTTCCAGATGGTGAAAACTTATTAATATTCCTATTAAAAATCAACCTGATCAGACAGACACATAATAATAATAATAATAATAATAATAATAATAATAATAATAATGATGATAGTAATAACAAATAATAGTAATAATAATAGTAATAATAGTAATAGTAATAATAATAATAATAATAATAATAGTAATAATAATAATAATAGTAATAATAATAATAATAATGATGATAGTAATAACAAATAATAGTAATAATAATAGTAATAGTAATAATAATAGTAATAGTAATAGTAATAGTAATAATAATAATAATAATAATAGTAATAATAGTAATAATAATAATAATAATAGTAATAATAATAATAATAGTAATAATAATAATAATAATAATGAGGAGGTTATTTCTCTATCATTTATTGAACATTGAGTTAAAACTAAAATCCTGAACAATGAGCAGAGCCTCATGGTTTATTAATTATTCAGATATTTCTTTCTGCCTATTAGTCAGCCACTATCCTTCTTTTATACACACCACCTAAAATAATAATAAGAAACAAAGGGCTCCTCAGGGACTTCCCTCTCACACAAATGTCCTGTCAAAGCTGCTTCTAATCTTCCAAAGTTCTTGTTGTGTTTAATGAATCATAAAGTCCAGCTGAAGAGTTCTGAATTATTGAAATCAAGGACATTCTTCCATTTCTATTCCCTACGCGTATAATTAACTGTTTTCTGTGCTTTGGCATCAGCATGTTTGTTAGAGTACAGTCACAGTGTTATAATATATATATATTTATATATATGTGTGTGTGTGTGTGACTAGAATATATAATACTAGTAATCTATATAAACCAGGAGGATGGTTTATCTATTTATTTCAGTAATAACGGGACACATTTCATTTTACTGAACAAATCTTTACTAAACATCAGAAACATTAATAATAATCATAATAATAATAATAATAATAGGCTTAAATCACACTTTACTGTTGCACTGAGGAAGAGATTTAAATGGTGCTGCTAATTATAAAATCATTATATAAACTAGAATATACCAACAGAAACAAACTCACCCCGTACTGTATATGTTTGTTCACATTGTCTTCTTAATAAGTGATGTTTTAATCCTAAAATCCCTGAGTCATGTTTACTGAGATCTCTATCTGTGTAACGTCCTCTGTTGTATTCATCTGTAATACATGTTCTTTAATGTGTCTAAGAACATTACAGATAGGTATAGTTCAGTGACGTGCCGTCAGGGTAGGCAAGGTAGGCAGTGCCTACCCGAGGGTGAATTGATATTTTGATTATTTAATTATAATTAATTAATTAATTTTTTTTTTTAATTAGAAATTATTTATTTTTCCATTTTCAATAGCCTACAGTACCTATAAGTTTGACAGTGTCCGAATTTTGTGCGTTTCATAGCCCAAATTACTAAACGGCGCTATTTCCTGGAACAGCTGCAGTCTTTTTTTTTTTTTTTTTCGCTCCGCTGTAAGACAGAGGGAGGCCACGCCCCCTCCCAAAGGCACGTCGCTCCTCTGCCTCCGTTCCCATTGCGTGATTTTACGTGTTTGCGCATGTGCAGTCAGGTCCCCAAGATGACAACCATTTACGCGTAAAGGCATCGTAGAGAGCTGCCTTTGGACGTAACAGTGCTATGCTAAATGCTATACGTAAGTTCACAGTGCATTAGTGAATAGATGATACGTGACCGCTGCTGCTACGTTCTCTAGCTAGTGGGCGGGATAACACTACAGTCATGATGACAGCGCTAGAGATGATAGAGAAACTTTGTTTTGAGGAAAAACGACATCTTTTAAAAGATGGAGACCAACACCTGAGTTACCCTAACCCTAACCCTAACCCCAGCTAAGGTAAGGTCAGAACATGTTTCATACTTTTCACAGTGAATGGAACAAAAGGAAGGATTGACTTTGTGGATGCTCCTCACTGGAAGTTGTCATTTTCTCCATGTTTCTGTGTTTCCAACACAAACAACAGATGTGCTGTCGTGTCATGAGATATATGTTGTTGGAGAGTATGGAGGCTATATTAAATAATGTTTATGTTAATTTAATGGTGTTTATGATGTTGATTTTGTTAGATGGCTTTCTTATTATGAATTTTATATTTTGTGGGTTAGGGTTAGGGTTAGGGTTAACGTTAACCCAAGTGCATTGAGATGACTTTGTTGTAAATTGTTTTATACAAATAAAATTGATTTGAATTGAATTAACACTTGACAGCAGAAACATATGAAATTGTCATTGGTGGTCTGGATTTGCAACGTGCCTACCCAACCCTAGTGGTCACGGTACGTCACTGGTATAGGTATAATGCTTTGGATCAATAACTATAGACAGCGTCTAGCTTTAGGGTTGTTGGTCAGATGCTGACTCAGCATTTATCATATCAAAGGGTTCATGGACGTACAGACGGTCTGGGGGTCAGAGGTTAACCACCTATCAGTCTCTCAGTGTTACATGTGTGGCTGATAGCAGTAGTCATAACATAGCAGAGCCTCCTCAGGCAGAGACCCTGGTGAGTGCTATCAGTGTGCTGTGGTATCTGGTCTGCTTAGGACAGTCTGGCCATTAGATAGTTATGTAATTACATCCTGTACCATGTTGATATGTTGCTTTTAGTGGAACAAAGTCCTCAACCAATGAGAATATTTTTAACTCTTTTTCTCTTCACTTTTATTCCTTTTACAGTAGATTTTTAAACTGTGTATAAATCATACTTTTATAGAAATCCTGATTTTATCATTTCTTTAATCATTTTAAGCTTTTCATATGAAACATAAACAAATGTTGCCTTTCAAACTAGATAAAGACATGAAGCGTTATACAAACAGATACAATGTAAGGAGTCACTAAACCTTTATTTAGACGTGGAACAACGCTACTTTCATTTAATGCTGACAAAGGGAAAATAAACTGAATCGTGACTGAAGCAGTTCAAACGTCTCAGCAGTTCCTTTCATGTTGGTTCTCGTTGTGCTGACTTAGCACTTTAACATCCTGGAGCCTGAACCACAGCAAACAACAAACCTGAGTTAAAGCTGCTTTTCTTTCCTCTGCTCCAGCTGGACCTCGCTCTCCTTCCATTAGCTCAGCTCACAGTGTGTCTTGGTGTCACTTAGGGATAAAGTCTGTGCTGAAGGAAATACAATCCCACGTTTTCCACTTGTTTACTGTAAATATCATGTCCCAGGCTCAGCATTATATTACATTTATAAATGGAACGCTCCAGGTTTTTTCACTATTTCACTTGTTGTGGCAAATTCGCAATTTCCTCCTCCCTGAGCTGCAAATTACATTCTGCTGACCTGATTAGTTTCTGTGGTTATTGTGCGCTCCAGGTGACCAAAGTGAATTGATAAATGCATTGCAAAGCCAGATGTAAATGTATCTAATGTATCTTTGCCTCAGTTCAGTGCTGGCAATAGGGATTTTCTTTTTTTAAACAGCAGAGGGTGCTATATATGTATCCCTCTCTTGTCCAAATGCTGAAGCGGCGGGCGGAATCTGCTACTACTTTCTTTTTGTCCGCCTTCATTACCCCTTTAGCACTGAAAGAATATCTGTAGTATTACGTGAATGTCTGTAAAAGTCATGTTTTTCTATTAGCTCTGTCTGCTAGCATAGCATCTCTTCTTCACTGCACAGATTAGCTGCATCCCAACTGACCACTGGGTTTCCAGCGCCCTCTGCTGGTCCAAACAAATATCTGACGTAAATACAATGCAGACTGGTTCTTTTTTTTTGTAAAGTCCAATTGTTAAGGCACAAAATACATTTTCAGTTGCACTTTTAAAAAGAAAAATACTATTATGCAGTTTTGCATTGTTTACTATAGAACCAAAATCTAAATTAATTGGTTTCTTCTTCATCTGTATTATTCCTTTATTTATTTCATTCAAGATTTATTTTTAGTTGAATTACATTGTTTTGAATAGTTTATGAAAGGATTCTTTTGACAATGAAAAATAAAAGGAAAATATTACAGTATTTTCTAGTTTTTTTCCCCAAAAAAATATTGGAATATTTTTCAGTCATCATTTGTCTACAGTTCCATTTTGTAAAATAAATCGTGAGAGAATCGTATCGTGAACCCAGTTTCATGAATCGAATCGTATCGGGAGTTGAGTGAATCGTTACATCCCTAGCTGGCACATTTACTACGTTATCACTTGTGATCTGGGATTGGTTTCATGCCAGTAATTCCTGGATCTACAAGTGTTTTTGCTTTTGGACATTTTTGTTTATCCTCGCTCTGTGTTCTTAGTTTTGCCTTTTGTGTGTTTTTTTATACCTCTGTCTCCCTGGACTGATCACCCGTGTACCAAATCCCCGTTTGTCTGACCATGCCTAAGAGAGCAATAAATATTGGTTTAATGCACCTGAGCTCCGCCTCCATCCCTGCATTTGGGTCTGCACCTGCATGTGACAGATTCAAAGTGTTTGTCATTTTCACAGTAAAGAAACATGTTGAAATGTGGCGTCGGGAAATGCTCCAAGTCTCACCGCTTGTTGATCATGTTCTAACACGATGGACACACCCCTAATAGTCCACCTAGAGCCACACCCGCTCTGATCTGAGTGTGCGCTGATTTAAATCTACCTCCTTCTGTGCTGTTTATAACCATCGGCTAATCTCTCAACCCAAAGTACGGTGCTGCCATCTACAGGGCAGGAGTTGGTCACTACACCACAGCAGAAGTCTGCTATATAATGGGAGACCTCCGCCACAGTGTTTCCTAGCAACCCCTGTGAAAAAACACAATTGACGTATAATTACGTCAATGGCAGTGAGTGAGTTTACAGTGATGAGGCATATCTAACAAGAGGACAAATGCGCTAAAATATACATAATGACTCTAAAAAAACATACATTACAGAAAAATACACCAAACGACAAAAATCACCAGAATCACTACAATGGCAACAAAAACAATAATTATACAAATGATGCACAAAAACACGAGAAAGATACAAAAATGCACATAATGACTCCAAAAAAACATAGATTACAGAAAAATACATCAAACAAAAAATATATAAAAATTAGTAAAAAACAAACACATTTATCATTTATCATATTTATGTCTCATAGAATTAAACCAGATAAATCACACACACTATTTTATTTTACACCCACAAATAAACCCTTCATAACACTACAGAGTACAGTATGTACACCTCTATGTACATACAACCTTATAACACATACTCATTTGGACATAGTTAACTCTACTTAAGCTCCTCCCACTATATGAATACATACTTCTGACAGATACTGTACTAGTTCAATCAAACACAGCAACACTGATTACTGAGAAAAATGAGGCACTAAACATAGTTTTCTGTGTTGATTTAAACGAGCTTCATTCATGGTTTGATCCAGTTATTGAACGTTATTGTACGTTATTGTACGTTATTGAATGTTATTGTACGTTATTGAATGTTATTGTACGTTATTGAATGTTATTGTACGTTATTGTACGATATTGAATGTTATTGAATGTTATTGTACGTTATTGTACGTTATTGAATGTTATTGTACGTTATTGTACATTATTGAATGTTATTGTACGTTATTGAATGTTATTGAATGTTATTGTACGTTATTGAATGTTATTGTACGTTATTGTACGATATTGAATGTTATTGAATGTTATTGTACGTTATTGTACGTTATTGAATGTTATTGTACGTTATTGTACATTATTGAATGTTATTGTACGTTATTGAATGTTATTGTACGTTATTGTACGATATTGAATGTTATTGAATGTTATTGAACGTTATTGTACATTATTGAATGTTACTGTACGTTATTGAATGTTATTGTACGTTATTGAACATTATTGAATATTATTGTACGTTATTGTACATTATTGAATGTTATTGTACGATATTGAATGTTTTTGAACGTTATTGTACGTTATTGTACGTTATTGTACGTTATTGTACATTATTGAATGTTATTGAATGTTATTGAATATTATTGTACGTTATTGAATGTCATTGTACGTTATTGAATGTTATTGTACGTCATTGTACGTTATTGAACGTTATTGAATATTATTGTACGTTATTGAATGTTATTGTATGTTATTGTACATTATTGAATGTTATTGTACGTTATTGTACGATATTGAATGTTATTGTACGTTATTGTACGTTATTGAACGTTATTGTACGTTGTTGAACGTTACTGTACGTTACTGAATGTTACTGTACATCATTGTACGTTATTGTACGTTATTGTACGTTATTGAATGTTATTGAACATTATTGTACGTTATTGTACGTTATTGAACGTTATTGAACGTTATTGTACGTTATTGTACGTTACTGAACGTTACTGAACGTTACTGTACGTTATTGAACGTTACTGTATGTTACTGAACGTTACTGAACGTTACTGTACGTTATTGAACGTTATTGAACGTTATTGAACGTTATTGTACGTTATTGAACGTTATTGTAGGTTATTGAACGTTATTGAACGTTATTGAACGTTATTGTACGTTATTGAACGTTATTGAACGTTATTGTACGTTACTGAACGTTACTGTACGTTATTGAACGTTACTGTATGTTACTGAACGTTACTGTACGTTATTGAACGTTATTGTACGTTATTGAATGTTATTGTACGTTATTGTACGTTATTGTACGTTATTGAACGTTATTGTATGTTGTTGTACGTTATTGTACGTTATTGAACGTTATTGTACGTTATTGTATGTTATTGAACGTTATTGTATGTTATTGAACGTTATTGTATGTTATTGTACGTTATTGAACGTTATTGTATGTTATTGAACGTTATTGTACGTTATTGTACGTTATTGTACGTTGTTGAACGTTGTTGAACGTTGTTGAACGTTATTGAACGTTATTGAATGTTATTGAACGTTATTGAATGTTATTGAACGTTATTGAACGTTATTGAACGTTATTGTACGTTGTTGAACGTTGTTGAACGTTGTTGTACGTTATTGTACGTTATTGAATGTTATTGAACGTTATTGAACGTTATTGTACGTTACTGATTGTTACTGAACGTTACTGAACGTTACTGTACGTTACTGTACGTTACTGTATGTTACTGAACGTTACTGAACGTTACTGTACGTTATTGTACGTTATTGAACGTTATTGAACGTTATTGAACGTTATTGTAGGTTATTGAACGTTATTGTACGTTATTGAACGTTATTGTACGTTACTGAACGTTACTGTACGTTATTGAATGTTACTGTATGTTACTGAACGTTACTGTACGTTATTGAACGTTATTGTACGTTATTGTACGTTATTGAACGTTATTGTACGTTGTTGAACGTTGTTGAACGTTATTGTACGTTATTGAATGTTATTGAACGTTATTGTATGTTGTTGAACGTTGTTGAACGTTATTGTACGTTATTGAATGTTATTGAACGTTATTGTATGCTGCTTCACATTAAACGTGTTCCTGACCACCTCATTGTTCTAATGCTGAGTAGAGAACTCAGATCTACTGAGGATGGTGTAAACGCTGTAGGATCTGTTTGGTCTGATTGGACTAACAGACCTGTGAACACACCCTGAGACAGATGAACTGGAAGTAGAACACATGTATTATCTAATATTGTTGTACTAATGTCCATCATGAGGATGTGATGACTTTGATTCATAATATTCTGCTTTCATTTCATAAAGAAACTCATAGAACATTTCATTAGCCTTGTTTTCTGATCCATGTGATTTATTTTATAAAGATGTGAAATCATTTAAATATGATCAGATGATAAAAGGACCTTTGCTACAGGGCTGTGATATAGTTAATATGTAATAGAACCTATTGATGTTCTGTTACTGTGGCGACTTTCATTTAGTTTTCCAAAAATGTTGCCGGTGCTGAATATTTACAGTGGAACATAAATATTTACATCAAGAGAAATAAAAACCCAACCTGGTCCCAGCTCTACTTCCAGCTGAGAGGCTTTCAGAAATGTTCAGGTACATTGGTCCACATGCACCTCCAGAGAAACACTGCTTTTAACAGGTTAGCCCCTCCCATGGGTGTGGTTTAAATTAAACCAAAAACAATATTCACATCCTTTTCAAATGATAACTGATTTTATAATAAACAAATGCATTTTTCAAATCACATCCTAAATTAATCCCCAAATAAATGTAAAAACAATTAAGACAAAATAACCCCTGATCACATGATCTCCCACCCTGCGCTACTGCCTTACATAATCCCTGAGTTAACTCCGCCCCGTTTTGTCCGTCAGCTGCTTAGAGACGTCATGTGACCGGTAAGAGTTTCCGTGTGTGTGTGTGTGTGTGTGTGTGTGTGTGTGTGTGTGTGTGTGTGTGTGTGTGTGTGTGTGTGTGTGTGTGTGTGTGTGTGTGTGTGTGTGTGTGTGTGTGTGTGTGTGTGTCTGTGTGTGTGTCTGTGTGGTGTCTGTGTGCGTGTCTGTGTGCGTGTCTGTGTGCGTGTCTGTGTGTGTGTGTGTGTGTGTGTGTGTCTGTGTGCGTGTCTGTGTGCGTGTGTGTGTGCGTGTGTGTGTGTGTGTGTGTGTGTGTGTGTGTGTGTGTGCGTGCGTGCGTGCGTGTTGCTGCTCGGTTAGTGACGGTGCTGCTCCGTCACAGTTACTGAACAGTAACAGCTCAACAAAAACCTAAATCCTGTCACTGGATGCTTTTCATTTCACTGAATGAATATTAGATGAGATGTGTTCCAGATCACGGTCAGAGGAAGGTCGTATCCCATCACTGTGAGCTCTGCTTATTGTAACTAAACACACTTCTGTTCCTACATGAGCTCACGTTTATCATCAAAGCGTTTATTCTAGAGATGGACGATATTTACCATCAAAAATAATATCAGTCAACATTCATGTTGGTTTTTCCACAATTTCCTGTCAAAACAGGAAGTAGTGGAATGTTTTCCTGACAAGATAAACCCTTCTAAACAATGGATTAACATGGAACTCTATTCTCCCGTGTGTAAGTCCAAAAAGTCACACAGCAGCACTGTTTCTGGCTGTATGCTATTCTCTTACTGTACTTAAGTCAGTCACTGCACGCCTTCATCACAGTTACACACTGTGGGTGGAGCCTCCCTGAAATGTGGGCGTTCCCATTCAAATCTAGCTTTACGCGCATTCTCCGGTGTGTTTGTAAGTCCTTTTCCTCTTACGTTCTTCTAACTCTGGAATAAGTGCAGCGCCCCCATAAGGTGAAACATTATATTACACTAGAAATATGGACTTAGTTACATTTGAAGCCACACAGACTTGTGTGTCGTGCAGCAGCAGCTGTGATCACTCAGCTGCTGCTGTGTGATTAATTAACTCTTTTTATTTTATTTTTTTATTTTTTCACTTTGTCTGCACATGATTTCAAAGGTCAACACTACTAGAAGTGTAATCTTTTTTAGACAGTAGGGATTTAACGATTCACTCAACTCCCGATACGATACGATTCTCTGGCGATTTATTTTACAAAATGGGACTATAGAAAAATGATGACTGAAAAATATTCCTTCATTTTTTTGGGGGAAAAAAACTTTACTGTTTCCTTTTTATTTTTCATTGTCAAAAGAATCCCTTGACAAACTATTCAAAACAAAGCAATTTAACTAAAAATGATTGAAATAAATAAAGGAATAATACAAATGAAGAAGAAGCTTATTAATTTAAATTCTGGTTCTATAGTAAACAATGCAAAACTGCGTAATAGTTATTTTTAAAAGTGCAACTGAAAATTTATTTTGTGCCTTAACAATTGGAAAAGTAATTTCACTGATTTATGTCAGATATTAGTTTGGACCAGCAGAGGGCGCTGGTAACCCAGTGGTCGGTTGGATGCAGAAATTCTAGCAGTGAAGAAAAGATGCTATGCTAGCAGACAGAGCTAATAGAAAAACGTGACTTTTACAGATATTCATGTGATATTACTGATATTCTTTTGGTGCTAAAGGGGTAAAGAATCATTTATGAACATGTTTAAAAGTAGAAGGTGGCCAGAAAGAAAGTAGTAGCAGATTCCGCCCGCCGCCAACACTTCTAGATGGTTAAAAAACCTCTGCTGGTTAAAAAAAGTACTGCAATTCAGTTTTCACAGTATCGATGTGAATCGTGATACTTATGAATCAATTTTTAACTACGTTATGATTAATCGTTACATCCTTATTAGACAGTAATGCATGTTTTGTCATTGCAATTAAATAAATGAATTTATTTTATTGTATAATTGTGACTATGACCAGCCCTCCCTAAGGAAGGGTAAGAAACATTTTATTATAGGGAGGATATAAAAAGGGAGAGCAGTGTTACACATGGGTGAGGGGGTGGGGGGAGCAGGGAGGAGAGACTCAAGGTAGAAAAATGGAAGAGTTGATTATTGGGTTAGAATTAAAACTGTGACAGACACAGACTTCTGTCCACGTTGGTCACAGTGATTCAACTATTTTATGTCCAACGTAAAGTCACAGTTTGATCCACTACAGAGTGAAACATGCTGTCATATGCAGATGAGGATGGAACACAAACTGTTCCCACACATATTTTAATGAGGCTCAGGTCACTTTAAAGTATTTATATTTAAAACTGTGTATTATAGAAGTTAATAATTCTGTTTCACTGTAAACATCCCTCTGTATTAAAGCAGGACGATATGTGGACACGTTATTACATCATATCTACATCATCTAACTCTGTCACGCTTTACAGTGATGATGATGATGATGATGAAGAAAATAGATTTTAACTGTGACTCAGTCACACTGCTATAATTTGATCAATAATTTGATCAATAATCTGATCAATAATCTGATCAATAATCTGATCAAATCAACCTGTTACATTGTTCATCATTGAAGGCGTTTCAAATTAAAAGTGAATTTTATCATTTTCACAGATTTCAATAACATTTACAAACGTTGGTAAAACTCCAGGTTCTGTGATTTCTAGACAGCATAAAAAAATGACATCACCGCCTCCTTTCCTTCAGCCCGCCTTCTTTCACACATACACACTACATCACACCTGGACCAGAGAATACACATAGGAGAGAAGTGTGTAACTGCTGGTGCACAAAAAGTGCTTAAAGGAAACATTTCATGCTTTTAAATCCTTTCTTTTTACATATAAATCATACAGTTGTGGTCTATATAAAGCAGAACTACAATGCTTGGGTCTGAATTCCTCATTATTATAGCTCCACCCCTTTTCTGATGTGCTTCTGAGAGCAACTCGTTTTGGTGCTGTCTCTTTAAATGCAAATGAGACACTTCATACCCCGCCCCCTCTTCAGGTTGTAGAGGTGACACTTGGTTCAACTCCACCCTGTTCGGCCATTTTTGTAGTTTGATAGAAGAGATACGGCTATGTAGCGGAGCATAAACTTTTTATTCAGAGGTTATTTACAAAATGTCAACAACGTTAGACTTGTCCATCCAGCCTTACATGTTCCAGCCAGAGTCTGACCCAGTGGAGCGAGATGAAAATGAAGATGATGAACCTGCAGAACCCTAACAAGTGAGCTAACACAAGCACCGAGCTAACGCTAGCGCCAAGCTAACGTCACGAAATGCATTTTAATACAGTCTTTTCAAAGACAAAAACGTCAAAATGAAATGACTAATGAAAACTTTAGACTTAAATTAAATCACGTAGGCCACATCATCAAGGATCTAAAACGAGCACACAGCGCTAACATATGAAGACGGTGCAACTGCTAATGCTAACAAAACAATGACAGGGACGTATTATCATCACACTTTTTAGCGTTATTTACAGCTTACCGAAGTGCTCTGTTCATCGTCTCCAAAGATAGAAGGAATTGAACCCTCAATCAGACAAAGTCTTTCTGTAAATCCTTCTTTATACTGGTGGAGGTTGATGAAGCAGTCATCATTGAAGTGCTTCACACACACAAAAATGACCTTATCCACAGATGTGGTACATTTCTATAAAAAATAAAACTCAACCAGACACTTTGAAAAGGTTCTGATGCTGGGAGACGGTGTAATGAAGCGTGTGGGTTACTACATCCAACAACCCAACATTTAGACTTATCCTCTCGTAACTTCTGCATCCTGGAGCTTGGACTACAAAATAAAAGCCAGAAATAAAAATGGTGGATTGCTCGAAGTGTTGGACCTGGAGTTGATGAACTAATTTCTGCTGACGTTATTGTTCAAAAAACATAATAGAGAATAGAAAAATCTAAACAGATTGAAAAATATGAGCAAAACAGAATATAAAGATATCTACGGAGCACCTGAAGAGATTAATTTGAACTTTTCTGTACTTCTAAACAATCTAAATATACAACAAAATGCATTTAAGGGCTAAAAAAGTGGATTTAACATGATATGTCCACTTTAAGTCCAGATGAGAGAATAGAACCCATAGTGACTGACTTTACAAACACTTTTGTTATTGGTGAATGAAGTAAAACACGTGGCTACTTAAGCATCTATTCAGATTATGAGTCAGACAAATGCTATGTATGTTTATCACAACAGCAGTAAGTCATAAAGTCAGCGGTTTGAAACCCTCACCAAAGCAAAGTATTAGTACAGTGTGTTTCATAAACAAAGTAATTCAATGTGCTTTACATGATTAAAAAGTGCAACAGAAAACATGAAACACTTTAAAAATCAATAAGAACATTAAAATCAGCAGTAAACACATTAAATCAACAATAAAATGATGATAAATCTTCCTCTCAGTCGTACGCAGTAAAGACTGTGATTTTTAAATGTGATGCTGACTTCAGCATTATGCAGCATAACAACTAAAATGTTTGCTGTGAACTCTGGGCTCCTCTATCTGACCTGTGTCCATATACAGTAGTAGATCTGATTATCAACCTTACAGTTGTGTAGAACGTGTCCTAAAGGAAGCATATTAAACAGAAGAGGTCCAAGAACAGAGCCCTGAGGAACCCCACATCTGTCACATTGTTTCCTCCTCCTCCAGGGTGGGGTTATCAATGATGATGTAGCTGTAGCTCCTCTTTGGTACAACCTCCACACTCCATCCACCTCCTCACCCACACCCCCATCACTCCTGTCCTCCTGAACCTCCACTGGCTCCTTGTTCCTCAGTGTATCAAGTTTAAACTCCTCCTTCTGACCCATACAGCCCTTCATAAGCCCCTCCCCCTCTGTTTCCTTCCTTTTTTACTCATTCATGTTTCTTTGTTTCAATCACTGTTTTTGCTGTTGTTGTTTTAACTTGTAAAGTGTCTTTGAGTGTCCTAAAGAGCCTTTTTAAATAGTGTATTATTATTATTATTATTATTATTATTATTATTATTATGTGTGTGAACCCAGAATCCACAGTGTTTGTTGCAGAATATTGATTGTTTCTTTTCTTCCAGTTTCCTAGTAAATCTAGTTTGTTCTGGAGTTCTTCCAACAGTTGAACTGTTTATAATCAGTCTGGACCACGACTGGGGCCCAGACCACAGATTACAAACCAATGTGTAACTTTAACTATTACTGAACATAAATAAAGTGTGAGCTCTGTGTGTGTCTGTTTCCTCTCTGGCAGCATTAAGATGGTTCTGATGTGGACCAGCGGTGACACCTTTAAGACCGCCTACTTCCTGCTCACACAGGCGCCCGTTCAGTTCTGGACGTGTGGTTTGCTGCAGGTGTGTGTGGACGTGGCCATCCTGTTCCAGGTCTACTACTACAGCCGCTACCCACAGAAGCCTGTGTCGCACGCCGTGACCCACACCAGCAGCGCCAAAGCCCTGTGAGCGCTGTCACCACGCCCACACTGACCACACCCACTAAGCTAAAGACGCTGTGGTGCAGGTGGAGAACAGAACAAAGTGAATACATGATGAACCAGGAGTCTTCATGGTCCATGACACACAGTGTTGGGTGAAGCTGCTGCTGCTGCTGCTCAGATCGACCAATAGAAACACAGATGAGCTCAGAGCCAATCAGCAGCTTTAGAGAAAGACTCACTAACAGGAAACAGGAAGGAAAGGTTTCTGCTTCTTTTTTTTTTACCTGCACGATTTGAAGCTCAAAGAAAAGGAAAAACAATAATAATAATAAAAATAGTTATTAGTATTGTTATTGTGATTATAATCTCTCACCACTGAATTTAAACGTAATAACCATAATATGTCGATCAGATCAGGTCAAAGTATCATCTGCACGCTTTAGAAGATAAAAAGATGACTTTATGTTTTAAATGTCAGCAGCATCAACTCTTCTGTTTCTTTAGAATCAAACAAATATTGGTCATAAATGTTAATGTTTCTGAACAAAAGGTCAATATTAATGTTTTTACAGATGTTGGTGTAAACGTTGAGGGCAGGTTGTTGTTGTTGTTGTTGTTGTTGTTGTTGTTCGGACTCCGTCCACCAGAGGCATTAGAGGTGGGAGGGGCCTCCTATAGAGGGCGTGTCCTTAGATGGAATTTAAGGTAAACAAACATTTGAAACATTCAAAGTTCTAAAAAATAATTTAGTCCAAGTTTTGGATTTTTACGTTTAAAAGAAAATTCTCAAATTCAGCTTTTCTTAAAAATGTAAATGAGTTTTTGAGGATTTTGTGACGTTTGTGATGAAATATTACAGCAGTCGTGTCACATGGACTTTTATTTTTTTAGAACTTTTCATTTAAATGTTTACAGAACATAAATCAGGATCAGTGATGTAACATAAATAAACATAAATATTATCAATAATCAGGTAAAACAGGAAGTGTTTCTTAAATAATTCACATTTTCAGCCTCAACCTCACATTTAACATTCTCACATTTTTCAACCAATAATAAAATATATTCAAACATGTTAATAATAATGAAATATATTTGCTCAACATTAAAAATGTTAATAATAATAAAATGTGAAATAACCAAAGGATTCTGAAAAAATCTGGTTTTGAGTTGAATTTGTTCCACTGTTAATTATAACTGTTCATATTCCTATTTCTCTTTAACATTATACGTATTATCATAAAGTATTTTATAGAGATGGGAAACATGTTTACATTTAAAAAAAAACGTTTTTCCCAGATTGTAATAAAATATAGTTTTATACTATTTGGGTTTTTGCCAATCACTCTTTTTCTTTATGATTAATAATGTAGTGCCTGATTGTAAATACGTGTAAAATAAGTTGAGGGGAAATAAAAAATGTCTATTAAACATATTTTTAATATTTTATTCATTTATTTCATTGTGGTGTTTTGTTGAATTTGGAGAAAGTGAATTATGTGATTTATTTTTTACTTTAATAATGCTCTGGGGGCCAGATTAGGGCCGCACGCCTCCAGTTTGACATCCGTGTTTTTAAAGTGTTGTTGTACTGGGTGAACAGGTCCATTTATTATTGATCACAATATGTAGAAACATTCAGCCCTAACGAAACAACCAATCAGAGGCCTTCATGTCTGGTCCAGGAGGGGGGAGGGGCCTGGAGTTTGTTTTGTTTTACTTTGGCGGGGTTTGTTCTTTTTATATCGGCTGGACGTTGAAGCTTATGAAGGGCGTGGCTTAGGACAGAGCCTTGATTGGAGCATACAGGAAGAGCGGGCGGAGCTTAGATGAGGTCTTCCAAACTCAAATTTTGTTCGTTTTCCTACGTTGAAGAGTTTACTTTTAAAACCAGAAACATCAAAGGCTTTAAACCATCCAGACCTAAACACGTGGTAGTGCTCAGTGCTGCCCCCTGGTGACAGGGAGGAGGAGGAGCTAAACATTTAGTACACACGTGTTGTGATGCTTCCAATAAGTGTTTGTGTGCGTTTGTGTCTCTGATGCAGTTTGACTCACAAACATTTTGTTTTTAAACCAATGTCGACTCACGAGAACGAGTCGTAAGGCTTTTAATTATTTAGTGTGTGTGTGTGTGTGTGTGTGTGTGTGTGTGTGTGTGTGTGTGTGTGTGTGCACACGTCACTGCCCACAAACCAAGCCATGTTCACTGATTATTGCTGAGCTCCTCCTCCTCTATGTTCTATGTTCCACGTCTAGTTTCTGTGTGGAGGAAGGGGGAGGAGCCTAAAGATGTAGTCATTAAAAACAGGAAGGATTGAAAGTGTTTCCTTCCTCTGTGTTTGGTTCCTCTGAGTGATGATGATGTTTACATCACTTCCTCCTGTAGTTTGTCACAGTTTAAAGTGTGTGTGAAGCTGTTCATAGTGTTTATACACATGAAATACACCAGGAGAGAAGAATGGAACATCTACTAGTATCACATTTAATGAAATCACTACGAGTACACTCTACGTCTCACTAGTAGAGCAAATGTAAATGAAGTAGGAGGAGCCAGAACCAAATCCAGCTCTCTGATTGGTTGGCATACTTTAGAAAGACAGGCCTCCTTATTAGCATATAATGCTATCTATAAAAGCAAGGAACTGTGTGTGTGTGTGTGTGTGTGTGTGTGTGTGTGTGTGTGTGTGTGTGTGTGTGTGTGTGTGTGTGTGTGTGTGTGTGCGTGTGCGTGCGTAGCGAATATCTCCTCGACACTGTGTCTGTTCGACCTGAAACTTTGTCGACGTCTTCTAAATACGTTGTTCATTTTAAAACCAGTTTGAAACCAGTTTGAAACCAGTTTGAAATGACCAATTCACTGTGGAAACATGGTTTTAGGACACTGATGATGTCATCAACAGTGACTTCATCATCAGTGTTCTATTCTATGCTAATGCTAAGCTAATGCAGTGCTATGTACACGATAACTTGAGAAGTTTTAAATGGATTTTGATGAAATTTTCAGGAAATATTGATAATGGGTCAATGAACAGCTGATTACATTTGGTGATGTTCTGGCTCCCAAAAGAAAAAAAACCAATATATATGTATATGTATATATATCCAAACATTGTACTCATACAGTACTAATGATACCTTTTAGATCATTAGTAGCTTTAAATGTGATACTAGTAGTAATTTATCTAAGGGTTAAAGTTACTTTACAATCATGATCTATTATTATATTATTATGAAGTATTTCTCATGTATCTGTTACTTCTTTGTACTTTTATTCATGAAAACTTGATTTTGTACCAAATATGGTTTTACAAAATTGTTCATTTTTTTATTTCCTTCATGTTGGTTTGTGTTTATTTTATATTTGGGATCAAATAAATGTGTTTTATTTCACTGGAGGGTGTGTGTGTGTGTGTGTGTGTGTGTGTACATTAGTAAACATTCATGCACGTTCATTATGTTCAATTTTTCACACCATTACCCATAATGCCTCTGTGCGAGGGATTAAATGTGCTTTTCAAAGCAATCGTTGAGTGTTGGATGTGAATTAATGAAGTACACACACACACACACACACACATAACCAATGCTTTACTTCTTTATAAATAAACATTTATTCTTTATTTAACCTTAAAAAGATGAAAAAGTGAGGTGAACTTCTTTTCTACACATTTATCCTAAAACATCTTTAATACAACTTTCCTCTCATTTTAAATCAAACAACTTGTTCAACCAATGACATCATGTCAAAGATCAAAGGCCAACCAATCAAAACCAACTAACAAGAAATAAAGTGATGCACGTTAAACACACACAGGTGAGGGGGCGGGGCTTCACTCTGTCTCTAACATCTGTGTTGTAAATGTCCCACTAGCGTACTATAGAGCAGGGCTTCTCAACCTAAGCGTCAGGACCCATTTGGGGTCACGAGATACTGTGAGGGGTTCGCAGATCATTCAAGAATCTAAGGATATTTTCTGAACAATTTGAGCAAATTTTTGCTTATTTTTAACATTTTTCTGCAACTCCACCAAACTCACCATATTTTAACCTATTTTCATCACTTTTTATTGTCATATTTTTCTTCTTTTAATGTATTTTTGCTACAATACTCACATTATTCACTTTTTTAATGTATTTTCTACACATTTTTTCCACTTTCAGACATGTTCATCACTTATAAACCCTTTCTATCACTTTTACACCTAATGTCACATATGTTGATCCATTATTGTCACTTTTAACCTCTTTTCACCAGATTTCATATTGTTTTGCCAATTTAACCACATTCACCATTTGTCGTGCCTATTATTTGCCAGTTTAAACTAATTGTTTCAATATTGACACTTTGAACCATTTTTATCACTTTTTCTGTCTGTTTTTATCCACTTTAATTTACAACTTTTTACTAATTTCTGTGGTTTTTAAAATCCACCACTTTTGGTCACTTTTGACCCATTTGATGGGTTCAGTGTGTTTTGGTTGTTGTTTTGTGTGTTTTGGAGTTAGTTGTGTAATTGCATTGTCATTTAATGTAATTTCTTGTCCTTTTTGTGAGTTTTTCTGTCATTTTCTGTATTTTTATCATCATTCAGTGTGTTTTAGTTGTTGTTTTATCCATTTTTATTCACTTTGAACCATTTTATTAGTGATTAAAACCATGATTTCCATCTTTAAGATGACTATAATAATAATAATAAATGTTCCTGGATAACAGTGGATATTATTCAGATGAATAAATAAATGTGGTTATCACAGATTCATAGAACAATGGACCATCATTTTACTGACTTTATGGATGGACCCCAAAAATCTCTCCTTTATTCCCTTTATATAGGACCAGTAAATAGTAGACAGTTACAGTACAATATTTTTGAAAAAACAGATTTTTTTGTGTACTCATATATTCACACATTAAATGTGTTCTAACAATTTGGAGTATGAACTTAATGTGACCCTGAAGTGACCCGTAAACAGTAAACAGTGCTATCACCATCATCATTGTGTGATGTTTTGGACATATTTCTATCTTATATTAAACTTTATTAGAGGAATAAGATTAATCAATATTAATTATTGATCCATTATTGTTAATTCTTCCTTAATGTTGGTGGCGTAAAGTTCTATAAAAGTCTTTTTATCAAATGTGTGAAAGCTCTGTTACAGTTTAAAACTGTGATGTCACAGCGGTGCGTTCAGGGTCACAGTTTAAACTGTGATGTCACAGCGTTGCGTTCAGGGTCATAGTTTAAACTGTGATGTCACAGCGGTGCGTTCAGGGTCACGGTTTAAAACTGTGATGTCACAGCGTTGCGTTCAGGGTCATAGTTTAAACTGTGATGTCACAGCGGTGCGTTCAGGGTCATGGTTTAAAACTGTGATGTCACAGCGTTGCGTTCAGGGTCATGGTTTAAAACTGTGATGTCACAGCGTTGCGTTCAGGGTCATAGTTTAAACTGTGATGTCACAGCGGTGCGTTCAGGGTCATGGTTTAAAACTGTGATGTCACAGCGTTGCGTTCAGGGTCATGGTTTAAAACTGTGATGGCACAGCGGTGCGTTCAGGGTCACAGAGCTGAATCGTACACTCCAGGTCTGGTCTCTGTGACCTGAGCAGCCATGGACCTCCTTCTGTGGGCGGGGCCCCCGTGGTAGCTGTCCGTCTCTTCGTCGCTGTTCTGGGACTTTGTGCTGTCCTGGGAGTCGGGGCGGTGGGCGGAGCCTCTATTCAGCTCCTTCAGCTCCAGGTAGGAGCGAGAGAAGGTGTGAAAGATGGAGGTGACGGGGAACGCCATGAGGAGGATCCCACTCAGGATGCTGCTGAGGGCCACCACCTGGCCGGGGATGCTCCTGGGAACCATGTCCCCGTAGCCCACCGTCGTCATGGAGATGACGGCCCACCAGTAGCTCCCTGGGATGCTGGTGAACTCCTGCTTGGCCCCCAGTTCGCTCTCGGCGAGGAAGACGAGGGGTGAGAACAGAGCCATGGCGACGCAGAGGAAGAGCAGCAGCAGGCCGAACTCCCTGGTACATCTCCTCACGGTCAGCCCCAGGGTCTGCAGCCCCAACGAGTGGCGGGCCAACCTCATCACGTAGAAGATCCTCAGAGCTCGCAGGACACGCAGAACCAGGCCCACCTTCTCCAAGTAGTTGTTCCCCGAGCCCGCCGGCTTCTTCCCTCCCGACAGAGCGTCCACCACCAGGGTGACGTAGTACGGGAGGATGGCCAGCAGGTCGATCAGGTTCAGGGGCGTCCGCAGGAACCCCCACCTGTTCGGGGTCTGGATGAAACGCAGAAGAAACTCCAGGGAGAACCAGCCCACGCACACCGTCTCTAGGACGAAGATGTTATGGCACCGCTGGGAACATTCACCCTGCACACAGGAAGCAGGAAGTTACACACAGGAAGCAGGAAGTTACACACAGGAAGTAGGGAGTTACACACAGGAAGCAGGAAGATACACACAGGAAGTAGGGAGTTAAACACAGGAAGCAGGAAGTTACACACAGGAAGTAGGGAGTTATACACAGGAAGCAGGAAGTTACACACAGGAAGTAGGGAATTAAACACAGGAAGCAGGAAGTTACACACATGAAGTAGGGAGTTACACACAGGAAGCAGGAAGTTACACACAGGAAGTAGGGAGTTAAACGCAGGAAGCAGGAAGTTACACACAGGAAGTAGGGAGTTATACACAGGAAGCAGAAAGTTACACACAGGAAGTAGGGAGTTAAACACAGGAAGCAGGAAGTCACACACAGGAAGAAGAGAGATACACACAGGAAGCAGGAAGTTACACACAGGAAGTAGGGAGTTAGAGTCACACACAGGAAGTAGGGAGTTACACACAGGAAGTAGGAAGTTAGAGTCATACACAGGAAGTAGGAAGTTAGAGTCACACACAGGAAGTAGGAAGTTACACAAAGGAAGTAGGGAGTTACACACAGGAAGTACGAAGTTAGAGTCACATACAGGAAGTATAAAGTTACACACAGGAAGTAGGAAGTTAGAGTCACACGCAGGAAGTAGGGAGTTAAACACAGGAAGTAGTAAGTTACACACAGGAAGTAGGGAGTTAAACACAGGAAGTAGGAAGTTACACACAGGAAGTAGGGAGTTAAACACAGGAAGTAGGAAGTTACACACAGGAAGTTGAGAGTTAGAGTCACACACAGGAAGTAAGAAGGTATTTATTTTATTTATTTATTTGAACAAACAAAAAGAAAATGGATGAAAACAAAAGCAAATAAACAAATCATAACACATTTGTTTCGTTCAACAATGGACAGGAAGAAGTTTGTCCTCGTTCTTCTTCACTAACAAATGCAAAATCCAATGAAATAAAATACAAATAAACAGTCAAATCGAGCTATTGAGAAAAACAGAACAAAAACAATAAGAACTAGAACTGCAAGCAGTTATGAAAGGGGGCCAAGCCTTCCCGCGCGACTCTACCCCCAGGTTTCGCGGAGCCCGTGGAAGTATGTCATGAAGGATGACGGGCTCGTGGTGAGCGTCAACGTGCCATTTGCTGTGAAGTTTTGGAAGATGTGATTTAAAGTGTGAAAGTTAAAGGCCAAAATGCATTTGCACCCATTATAGCGCCACCTAGTGGTTCACTTTTTGGTATGGGTGATCTGTGTGGTCTTCTATAGTTACCCTGTAAATTTCACTGCCCTCAACATAATAATTCAGCAGAAATAAATGTTTGTTTATTTGTGTTATGATGTAAAAAGCCACGCCCACTTTGACCAATCACGAATAACTTTGAGATATCGCCTCAGGAGGGACCCAAGATCATACCCTCCAAATTTGGTAAAAATTGGTCGTGCCATTTAAGAGATATAAATATTCGTTATTTGTAGCGCCCCCTAGTGGCCTACCTCATTCAAATTTGGCGCATTTCTTCACAGTCACATGTCAACTAAGGATCTCAGATTTGGTGTTGTTAGCATTTATTTTGATCGAGATATGCGCCAGTTTGCGTTTTCATAGCTAGATAGAAAACTTTACTCGTTAATAATTTGTGCATAATTTACCCGAACAAACTTATTTTGATAACTGTATATCACGTCCAACTGAAGTTTCACGCTGATTGGACAAAACCCCAAGGAGGACTTCGAAAAAGTAGGTTTTCCAGTTTTTGCAATTTTGCTCCGAGAAAAGTTCAGGCGGAAATGGGCGTGGCCTAGCCCAGGTGATTCAGTGCTATTCAAGGAATCTGTGAATATGAAGGTTTTAAATTTGCAACAAACGGTGTTGGAGTTATTGGCCAAAACGCATTGACTTTGGTTATAGCGCCACCTGCTGGCAGACATATGTGAATTGTTGCATCCAAGGTACACGGGGTGGTCTGGACCCAACCCCCAAAGGGCACCGCCCTACCTTGTACGGTTTAGCCTGCAGCAAACAGGGTAAACATAATAATAATAATAATAATAAATATAATAAAAATTACAATAGGGTTCCACTAGTTCTACTGGCACCGCTGGTCCTAGACGTGGTTCCCTAATGAACATCTGTGAGATTTACGTTCTCCTTCTTTATTGCTTTACTTTTCAAAGATATATTTTTTGTAATTTTTTTAACTGCATTATATTTCTACTTAGTTTAATTGTTTCATCAACATTGTTCCACAAAACACAACTTTTTAAATGAGTCTGTGCGTACGATAGTTTCATGTTTAGTTTCCCTCTGAACGTATAATAATATAATAATATAACCACTGTCTGTCTGTTTCTGTATGTTTGTACCAGACTTTAAAAACAGTAAACAGTGTGTTTATAATATCCTACATTGTGTACTATACGATGGCTCTTTTCTTTACTTCATACCTCACTAATTTAAATATGGCAACACAGGTGAACTATAGAGAATATAATCAGAATCAGAAATGTTTTAATGGCCAAGTACAGTTTTTAGGACAGTAAACAAAACAAAACAAAGAAAACATGAACAAAGAACAACTTAGCAACAATAATAATAATAGTGATAAATATAAAGGATGAGGGATAAATATATTTATAAATATACTGTATACAGTGCAGCAGGTAATGTCATCATGGAGGTGGTGATTGGGTGGTTGGTGGTGGGGGGGTGGGTTCAGTGGGTGACTGGGGGTGTGGTCATGTGGCAGAGGGAAAGAAGCTGTTTTTTTTGTCTGGAGGTTCTGGTCCTGATGGACCTAAACCTCCTTCTAGAGACTGAAACAGTTTATGACCGGGGTGGGAGGAGTCAGCCTCAGAGTCCTGGAGGGGTACAGGTCCTGGAGGAGAACAGGTCCTGGAGGAGAACAGGTCCTGGAGGAGAACAGGTCCTGGAGGGGTACAGGTCCTGGAGGGAGGGCAGATTGCAGCTGATGACCTTCTCTGCTGAGTAGATGATACTCCGCAGTCTGGCCTTGTCCTTGGCCGTAGCTGCAGCGTACCAGATGGTGATGGAGGAGCAGAGGATGGACTGGATGATGGAGCTGTAGAAGTTCACCATCATCTTTGTTGGCAGACTGAACTTCTTCAGCTGCTACAGGAAGTACATCCTCTGCTGAGCTTTTTTGATAAGGGAGCTGATGTTCAGCTCCCACTTGAGGTCCTGAGTGATGATGGTCCCCAGGAAGCAGAAGTTCTCCACAGAGCTCACTGTAGAGTCTCCCAGGGTGAGGGGGGTGAGGGGGGCTGGGTTCTTCCTGAAGTCTGCTATCATCTCCACTGTCTTTAAAGCGTTGAGCTCCAGGTTGTTCTGGCTGCACCAGGACACCAGCCGGTCTGTCTCCACCTGTAGTCAGACTCGTCTCCATCAGAGATGAGACGATGATGGTCGTGTCGTCTGCAAACTTCAGGAGTTTGACCGACTGGTGAGAGGAGGTGCAGCTGTTGGTGTACAGGGAGAAGAGCAGAGGAGAAAGAACACAGCCCTGAGGAGATCCAGTGCTGATGGTCCTGGAGCAGAGATGGTTTTTCCCAGCTTCACGTGCTGCTTCCTGTCAGACAGGAAGTCTGTGAGCCACCTGCAGGTGGAGTCTGGCACGTTCAGCTGGGAAAGCTTGTCCTGAAGGAGAGCTGGGATTATTGTATTAAAAGCAGAGCTGAAGTCCACAAACAGGATCCTGGCGTAGGAGCCTGGGGAGTCCAGGTGCTGGAGGATGAAGTGGAGAGCCAGGTTCACTGCATTATCTACAGACCTGTTGGATCTGTAGGTGAACTACAGGGGGTCCAGGTGGGGGTCAGTGATGTCCTTGATGTGGGAGAGCATGAGGCTTTAGAAGGACTTCATGACCACAGATGTCAGAGCGATGGGTCTGTAGTCATTAAGTCTTGTGATCCTCAGCTTTTTAGGGACAGGAACGATGGTGGAGGCCTTAAAACAGGCTGGTACGGTGCATGTCTCCAGTGAGGTGTTAAATATGTCTGTGAACACTGGAGACAGCTGATCAGCACAGTGCTTTAAGGTAGAAGGAGAGACAGAGTCCGGTCCATAAGGGGAGGCGGGGGGAGGAGCTTCTGTAAGCAGCTGTGGTGAGACTCTAGCTGTGATGTGGGGGGTGAAGGTGTTGGAGTGAGGCTGGTCAGAGGGGGGAGGAGTCAGGTCTGTCCCATTGTCTATCAAATCTACAATAGAAGTTATTCAGACTGTTGGCCAGGCAGAGGTCGTTAGCAGCCTCAGGGGCTCTGAGCTTGTAGTTTGTTATTTACCTGAGCCTCTCCAGACAGAAGCAGTCGTTAGCAGAGAACTGATGTTGTAGCTTCTCTGAGTACAAACGTTTGTCTTTTCTCACCTCCTTTCCAAACGTGTACTTCGACTCTCTGTACCTGGCTCTGTCTCCACCCCTGAAAGCGTCCTCTTTGTCTGCCCTCAGCCCTCTGAGCTTAGCTGTGAACCAGGGTTTGTCATTGTTATAACTCACCCTGGTCTTTGATGGAATGCAGCTGTCCTCACAGAAGCTGATGTAGGACGTCACAGCGTCTGTAAACTCATCCAGAGAACTGTTCACAGACCTGAAAACATCCCAGTCAGTCCAGTCCAAACACTCCTGGAGTTTCTCCACTGCTTCACTGGTCCATTGTTTAGATTACTTCACCACAGGTTTACAGAGCTTCAGCCTCTGTCTGTATGAAGGAATCAGGTGGACCATCACATGGTCTGATAGGCCCAGTGCAGCGTGGGAAACAGTGTGATAAACACTGCTTAGTGTAGTGTAACAGTGATCCAGTGTCTTCTCCTCTCTGATCAGACATTTAATGAACTGTCTGTATTTGTGGAGCTGGTGTGAGAGGTCCCCTTTATTAAAGTCATTAAGCACAATGATAAAAGAGTCCAGGTAGGTCTGCTCTACGCACAGAATCTGATCTGTGAGTGTGTGCTGTGCCTCACACACATCAGCTGATGGTGGGATGTACACACCAACCAGGATGGATGAAGTGAACTCACGGGAGAATAGAAGGGTTTGTTGTTGATAATAAAATATTCCAGATGAGGAGAGCAGTGCTGGAGGATCACTGTCACGTAGTTACACCAGTTACTGTTCACATCAAAGCAGATTCCTCCACCTTTCATCTTCTCTGTAGCTCCATGTCTCCAGCTACTGTCAGTAACCGTCCCCTCCCCTCCATCCCCGCACACACACCATCAAAACCAATCACAACTGCTAGCTAACGAGCTAAACATGAGTGAGTCCGACAGTGCGGACACACAGAGAGGTCATTAGAGCTGGAGGACTTTTCACCTCCAGAGGCTCCTCCCACCAGTCACAACCACGAGGGTCCGGAGCCAGATATGTTTAAGCCTTTAGCACAGACAGGAGGGAGGGGGGGGGGTGTTTCAGAGTGGTAGATAATGGCCCCACCAGCAATATTTTATTGTTGTGATTAATAAAATAACCCTGTTTTGGGCGGGGCCAACAGTTAAAGTGATGACTTAGGGTTTTCAAGAGCTTACCGTTCAACCAATTGCAAAATGCAGTTGTAATAGCAGCGTTCAACCCTTAGTGGGCAGTATACCGGACATTTTACAGCTAAATATGCAAAATTAAAATACTTTTACTAAAATGTGAAGAGTGGGACTAGGATCAATCAACAGCACTATTTAATACTCAAATACACATATATTCAGCAGAAAAAAGTTGGTTTGGGGTTTAGTTACTCTTTAAAAAAGTTATTTTATTTTTAGAAGATAATGTAAATAAATGTAAATTTATAATAACTAAATCCATATTTATAAATGTATACAAAGAATTCCATTCATGTAATTATTCACTCCTTTAACTGAGCAACTCTGAGTTAGTGGAAGTGGAACGCTGTCCTGGATATAATCCTGTTCTATATTGTTTTGTGAGTCGCCTTGTTTTATTGTTGTGATATTTTTTACATCCTCCTGTCTCGGGACAACAGATGGAAATTAGCCTTGTTGTATGTTCATATGTTCTGTCCCTACTCAAATAAATAAATAAAATAAAAATAAACAATGTTGGATAAGATGTTAAACTGCTATCCTGCTCATGTAGTTTGTGTGAATGAATCAGAAATATTCTATAACATCTCATTGTCACATTAATACCACGCGTCACGTCTCCTTTAGAGATATTTTATAAAGTGAGACCATGAGAAACAAAGTCTGTGGAAACCAGGAACCGCTCACCACCCTACAGTGAAGCATGGTGGTGGCAGCATCATGTTATGGGATGTTTTAGAGGAAAGATGAATGACATAGTGGATGAAAACCTGCTCCTGAGCTGGAGCTGTATTACTATGTTTCTTTTGTGCTGCAGTTCCTGAAATATTACAAACTGAAAATGGTAAAAAGTCTATTGAGAGATAATATGTAATAATATGTAATGATCCAGTGATTGGAGGAGGGTTCAGCTCTTATTTGAAGATATTTCAGACGTGGTTTGAAACTCGTGCAGGAGGACATTTGAGGCCGACTCCAGTGTTTCACTCTGACTCATGTATTTTTTAGCTTCTACACACAGAACACTTTAACTCATGGGACTGGGAACGAGGGAAATCCATTAAGGAGGATGCAAAGGACTGATGGGTGGAGCTTATTCTCACAGCAGCATCAATAAACAATGCTGAAGTAGAAACATGACAAAGTCAAAGGTTTGAACCTCAAACGATGGGAGCGACTGGTTTCACTGGAACAGCATTAACGTACTGGTACAGGAAGTCTCATCTAGTGTTCTTCTATTAAAAGTCCTTTCAAATGTTGCTTACATTAAAAAAAAAAAAATTTTATGCAACCCCAGAATGAATATTAATACATCATAATAAATTCATATAACACTTTATCATAGACACCCAAAGTCGCTTTACAGAATTAAGACATTATTCTTTCACTCCACACTTAGTGGTGGTAAGCTACTGTTGTAGCCACAGCTGCTCTGGGGCAGACTGACGGAAGCGAGGCTGCCATAGTGAACCATAGGCCCCTCCCACCACCAACACTCACTCACACACTACATTCATACTAGACAATGTGGGTGAAGTGCCTTGCCCAAGGACACAATGACAGATACCACTGGGGGGACTGTCCCCCACCCTGGAACTCTCAGTGGTCTCCATCATCTACTGACCAGGACCAGACCTGCTGATCTAACCAGATCTAACAGGACCAGATCATCTAACCAGATCATCTAACCAGATCATCTAACCAGATCATCTAACCAGATCATCTAACCAGATCATCTAACCAGATCATCTAACCAGATCATCTAACCAGATCATCTAACCAGATCATCTAACCAGATCATCTAACCAGATCAGCCAATCACAGGCTGGGATGGACACAAGAATGCACCACTCGTCGACCCAAAGTGTTTTTTAAATGATTATTTTGACATCCATCAGACGCTGATGTGGGTGGGGCAAGTTTCTACATTTTCTCCTATTGGTCAACCTGCCACTCATCATTGGCTATCACATATTATTGGTCCATCAATCATTGGCTGATTAGCTGTCAATGACTACCTCAGCCAGGCTGGGGGCGGGGGCTCATGGCCAGGACAGGTAAACAGTTTACTAAGTTAGTCTGCTGCTGACCAGCGATGACCACGAGAGTCTATAAACATTTACAGACCTTAGAGTCACTGTTAGCTTATCAATAAACAGGTGTTATATTTATAATAAGTGCTGACTAGGCACTAGGAGTGAGGTCTAAGACCAACACATGATGACCTGATAATAATGTATCATGTTTTTCTGCAGTCAGTGTCTTCTCCTCGTTCTTCTCTCTCTGCTCTGTTTCAGGTGAAGCTGATGATGTCACTTCCTGATCTGTGGTTCACGACTCAACTAGTCTGGAACACTCTGATGTTCTATCTCTCTATCATGTTCTGTTGGTCCTTCTGTCTACTAACCACAACCAGTCCACGCAGATGGCTGCCACCTCTGAACCTGGTTCTAACAGAGATTTATTCCTGTTAAAGGGACTTGTTTCTTCTCATTGTCACTAAATACTTGTTCATGTGGATCTTGTTGGTTTTTTCTTTCTTATTATGAATTTGATATTTGATATATATATATTTATTGTTTATTCAGTCTAAATGTAATTTTTTGCCTCCAACAAGGAGTTGATATTTTCATCAGCATGTGTTTGTTTGTTAGCAGGATTGTATCAAAATGTTAATATAAACCTCAAAACATGGAAGATTCCATGAAATGTTGGAGAGGATCTGGATCAATAAACTGATTCTTATTCATTATTGACTGATCATCAATTAACTCATTGAGTTTCAACCCAAACTGTTTCATCCTGGCTCTGCAGAGAAAGGCTGTGTGTGTTTTAGAAACATAATATATATGATATATATAGATAATGTATATATGCGCTGTATAACAGTGGATGAGCCAAAATAGGCTCCGCCCCCTGTGACCCGAATGTTTGCACTTATTGATCACCACTTCTCATAGGAAGTGATAAAAGATGATGGATGGAAGTGTTTCATGTTGCCATGGCGACACCAGCACATTGTATCCATGTCCTTCATGGTGTTATTGACAGTAACCAGGATTCATCTGAAAATAAAGTCATAGAAATGATTTTCATAAAAACAACATAAAATACACAAAACGACAACAAAAATAGACAAAATGAGAGAAAAATACAAACAAACCCTTTGTGTATTAATGCTCATTTTTCTGTGATAATGATAATAATAATAATAATAATTATTATTATTATTATTATTATTATTATTATTATTATTATTATTATTATTATTATTATTATTATTTTTAATAATCAGAATCAGAATCAACTTTATTGACCAAGTAATGTATGTTATACACACAAGGAATTTGACTTGGTGAACTATGCTCATTCTAATAGTGTAAACATTAAATAATAACAATCAACTAGAAAAAATAATAATAAATATAAACAGTAGTTAGACTAGAATGTGCAAAACTAAATAAAATAACAAGATAATAATAATAATAATAATAATAATAATAATAATAATAATAATAATAATAATAATAATAGTATAAAAATAAAAAAATTCAAATAATAATAAAATATAATAATATTAAGATAATAGTGCAGTAGTGCAGGTGAACATTTAAATATTATATGTTTATGTACATGAACATTTACAGTGTCAGGTTGATCCAGGGTTGTTATGTTAGTTCCAGGTTATTTCACAGTAACAGAAACAGGTCTGACTCTCTATGACTGTTTAGTATTGATCACAGTCACAGCCTGGAGGAACAAACTGTTTTTATGGCGTACAGTGATCTGTAGCGTCTGCTGGAGGGGAGGAGTTTAAACAGATTGTGTGCAGGGTGGGAGGAGTCTGCAGTGATGTTTCCTGACCCTGGACAGATTTTATATCATGCTTTTTCATAGAAACTTTAAACGCTTTATATTAATGTGCGTTATTCCTTCACACACAGTGGTAGTAAGCTAGTAGTGTAGCCACAGCTGCCCTGAGGCAGACTGACAGAAGTGAGGCTGCCATAGTGAACCATAGACCCCTCCCACTTACTGGCCCCTCCCACCACCACCACCACTCAACTTCATACTAGACAATGTGGGTAAAGTGCCCACAATGATCATGTGACCATCAGATCAGATACAATCACATGTGATGACAGTTGTCCATCTGTGATACTTACAGTAAACACATATTTACATATACTGTACTGTAAATTACTTTTACTCTTTTAAAAATCAGCTAAAAGGTATTTTAGGACATGTGGGAATGATTACATTTACAGTAGCAGCTCCAGGAATGAGGTCATGAGGTGACTTTCTCAGAGCTCAGTCTACTAGTACAAGGGTTCTCAACCTTGGGGTCAGGACACCATTTAGGGCGTGAGACACTGGGAGGGGTCGCCAGATGCCTTCAAGAAACTAAGAATATATTTTTTAACAATTTGCTTATTTTTACCCGTTTTCTGCAACTCCACCAACCACATGTTTTATTTATTTAAAGATGTTTCAGTTTTACACAAACAAACATATCAAGACTCAAACTTATTTTACACCACAATGTCAACCAGCGGCACATGAAAAATTAAACACATACACAATACACCACACCTCCTCAACCATTGAATTATGCATTATTCATCCATTACAAGGCAACATATGCAATGACCATGTCCTATGATATTTATTTATTGACCCACGTAACTGTAACTTAGATGTTTGATTTGCAAACACATCTCGTACCCACTGAATAAAGGAAGGAGGTTGTGCATCTTCTACTTTGTTAAAAAGAGTCTGTGGGCCAAAAGTGATGATAGGGCGATGGTACTGATCTGGTACGAGGTCAATCACGTCCAAACACGACAGTAATCGGGTTGGGATCAATCGTTCTGCCACACATGTGAAAAAGCATCAAATATAGAACCCAAAACCTGCCCAATACCATATTTTAACCTATTTCATCACTTTTTATTGACATATTTTTGCTCCTTTTAATGTATTTTTGCGACATTTCTCCCATTTCTGACACTTCTACATCACATTTTAATGACTTTTTTACACAGTTTTTCCACTTTCAGACATGTTCATCACTTATAAACCATTTCTACCACTTTTACACCTAATGTCACATATTGACCCATTATTGTTTTAACCTCTTTTCATCATATTTATGATTATATTTGCCACAATCACAATTTTAAATGCCCAAATGTTGCTAGTTTAAACTAAATATCCTTACATTTCTAAATGCTATTACACACGATTTACAATTTTTAACCAATTTCTGTGGTTTTTAAAATCCCATTTCACCTCCTTTTCTACCATTTTTGGTCACGTTGAACCATTTTATTAGTGATTAAAACCAGGATTTCCATCTTTAAGATGATTATAATAATAATAATAAACGTTCCTGGATAACAGTGGATATTATTCAGATGAATAAATAAATGTGGTTATCACAGATTCATAGAACAATAGACCATCATTTTACTGACTTTATGGATGGACCCCAAAAATCTCTCCTTTATTCCCCCTTATAGATGGTCCTGTCTCCACATGACTGTTCTTCAATGTTCATGTCTGTGTTCAACCACCTTCAGCTACAGTGGGGGTCCCTGCTCTCTGGACCTTTATTTTGGAGGGTCCCTGCTCTCTGGAACCTTTATTTTGGAGAGACCTCGCTCTATGGAACCTTTATTTTGGAGGGTCCCCGCTCTCTGAGACCTTTATTTTGGAGGGTCCCCGCTCTCTGGGACCTTTATTTTGGAGGGTCCCCGCTCTCTGGGACCTTTATTTTGGAGGGTCCCCGCTCTTTGGGACCTTTATTTTTGAAGGATCCCCGCTCTCTGGGACCTTTATTTTGGAGGGTCCCCGCTCTCTGGGACCTTTATTTTGGAGGGTCCCCGCTCTCTGAGACCTTTATTTTTGGAGGGTCCCCGCTCTATGGAACCTTTATTTTGGAGGGTCCCCGCTCTCTGGGGCCTTTATTTTGGAGGGTCCCTGCTCTCTGGACCTTTATTTTGGAGGGTCTCCGCTCTCTGGGACCTTTATTTTGGAATTGGGCTGAAAAGTTTGAGAACCACTTGTTTAGTAGATATTGTAGTGATACTATTAGTGAGGACTAGTGTGACTCTCGTTTAGCTCATTCACACACATTAACTTCTCTCTGTCACAACTCATTTATCTACACACGTGTGGCTCAGTAACAGACAGAACATGTCCATCTGTCCATGATGATCTATGGATGGATGGACACCTGTCAGACATCTGTTAGACATCTGTCATACATCTGTCAGACATCTGTCATACATCTGTTAGACATCTGTTGGACATCTGTCAGACATCTGTTAGACATCTGTCAGACATCTGTCATACATCTGTTAGACATCTGTCAGACATCTGTTAGACATCTGTCAGACATCTGTCAGACATCTGTTAGACATCTGTTAGACATCTGTCAGACATCTGTCAGACATCTGTCAGACATCTGTTAGACATCTGTCAGACATCTGTCAGACATCTGTTAGACATCTGTTAGACATCTGTCAGACATCTGTCAGACATCTGTCATACATCTGTTAGACATCTGTCAGACATCTGTTAGACATCTGTCAGACATCTGTTAGACATCTGTTAGACATCTGTCATACATCTGTTAGACATCTGTTAGACATCTGTTAGACATCTGTCAGACATATGTTAGACACCTGTTAGACATCTGTCATACATCTGTTAGACATCTGTCATACATCTGTTAGACATCTGTTAGACATCTGTTAGACATCTGTCAGACATCTGTTAGACATCTGTTAGACATCTGTCAGACATCTGTTAGACATCTGTCAGACATCTGTTAGACATCTGTTAGACATCTGTTAGACATCTGTTAGACATCTGTCAGACATCTGTCAGACATCTGTCATACATCTGTCAGACATCTGTCAGACATCTGTCAGACATCTGTCATACATCTGTCAGACATCTGTTAGACATCTGTTGGACATCTGTTGGACATCTGTTGGACATCTGTTGGACATCTGTTAGACATCTGTCATACATCTGTCAGACATCTGTCAGACATCTGTCATACATCTGTCATACATCTGTCAGACATCTGTTAGACATCTGTCAGACATCTGTCAGACATCTGTTAGACATCTGTCAGACATCTGTTAGACATCTGTCATACATCTGTTAGACATCTGTTAGACATCTGTCAGACATCTGTCATACATCTGTCAGACATCTGTCAGACATCTGTCATACATCTGTCATACATCTGTTAGACATCTGTTAGACATCTGTTAGACATCTGTTAGACATCTGTTAGACATCTGTCATACATCTGTCAGACATCTGTTAGACATCTGTTGGACATCTGTTGGACACCTGTTAGACATCTGTCAGACATCTGTCAGACATCTGTCATACATCTGTTAGACATCTGTCAGACATCTGTCAGACATCTGTCAGACATCTGTCAGACCTCTGTCATACATCTGTTAGACATCTGTCAGACATCTGTCATACATCTGTTAGACATCTGTTAGACACCTGTTAGACATCTGTCATACATCTGTTAGACATCTGTTAGACATCTGTCATACATCTGTTAGACATCTGTTAGACATCTGTCATACATCTGTTATACATCTGTCATACATCTGTTAGACATCTGTTAGACATCTGTCATACATCTGTTAGACATCTGTCAGACATCTGTTAGACATCTGTTAGACATCTGTCAGACACCTGTTAGACACCTGTTAGACATCTGTTAGACATCTGTTAGACATCTGTCAGACATCTGTCATACATCTGTTAGACATCTGTTAGACATCTGTTAGACACCTGTTAGACATCTGTTAGACATCTGTTAGACATCTGTCAGACATCTGTCAGACATCTGTTAGACATCTGTTAGACACCTGTTAGACATCTGTTAGACATCTGTTAGACATCTGTTAGACATCTGTTAGACATCTGTTAGACACCTGTTAGACATCTGTTAGACATCTGTCAGACATCTGTCATACATCTGTTAGACATCTGTTAGACATCTGTCATACATCTGTTAGACATCTGTTAGACATCTGTCAGACATCTGTCAGACACCTGTTAGACATCTGTTAGACATCTGTTAGACATCTGTTAGATATCTGTTAGACATCTGTTAGACACCTGTTAGACATCTGTTAGACATCTGTTAGACATCTGTTAGACATCTGTTAGACATCTGTTAGACATCTGTTAGACACCTGTTAGACATCTGTTAGACATCTGTCAGACATCTGTCATACATCTGTTAGACATCTGTTAGACATCTGTTAGACACCTGTTAGACATCTGTTAGACATCTGTTAGACATCTGTTAGACATCTGTTAGACATCTGTTAGACACCTGTTAGACATCTGTTAGACATCTGTTAGACATCTGTTAGACATCTGTTAGACATCTGTTAGACATCTGTTAGACACCTGTTAGACATCTGTTAGACATCTGTCAGACATCTGTCATACATCTGTTAGACATCTGTTAGACATCTGTCATACATCTGTTAGACATCTGTTAGACATCTGTCAGACATCTGTCAGACACCTGTTAGACATCTGTTAGACATCTGTTAGACATCTGTTAGATATCTGTTAGACATCTGTTAGACATCTGTCAGACATCTGTCAGACACCTGTTAGACATCTGTCAGACACCTGTTAGACACCTGTTAGACACCTGTTAGACATCTGTCAGACATCTGTTAGACATCTGTCAGACATCTGTTAGACATCTGTTAGACATCTGTTAGACACCTGTTAGACATCTGTTAGACACCTGTTAGACATCTGTTAGACATCTGTTAGACACCTGTTAGACATCTGTTAGACATCTGTTAGACACCTGTTAGACATCTGTTAGACATCTGTTAGACATCTGTCAGACATCTGTCAGACATCTGTCATACATCTGTTAGACATCTGTTAGACATCTGTTAGACATCTGTTAGACACCTGTTAGACATCTGTTAGACATCTGTCAGACATCTGTCATACATCTGTTAGACATCTGTTAGACATCTGTCATACATCTGTTAGACATCTGTTAGACATCTGTCAGACATCTGTCAGACACCTGTTAGACATCTGTTAGACATCTGTTAGACATCTGTTAGATATCTGTTAGACATCTGTTAGACATCTGTCAGACATCTGTCAGACACCTGTTAGACATCTGTCAGACACCTGTTAGACACCTGTTAGACACCTGTTAGACATCTGTCAGACATCTGTTAGACATCTGTCAGACATCTGTCAGACATCTGTCAGACATCTGTCAGACATCTGTCATACATCTGTTAGACATCTGTTAGACATCTGTCATACATCTGTTAGACATCTGTTAGACATCTGTCAGACATCTGTCAGACACCTGTTAGACATCTGTTAGACATCTGTTAGACATCTGTTAGATATCTGTTAGACATCTGTTAGACATCTGTCAGACATCTGTCAGACACCTGTTAGACATCTGTCAGACATCTGTTAGACATCTGTCAGACATCTGTTAGACATCTGTTAGACACCTGTTAGACACCTGTTAGACATCTGTCAGACATCTGTTAGACATCTGTCAGACATCTGTTAGACATCTGTTAGACATCTGTTAGACATCTGTTAGATATCTGTTAGACATCTGTTAGACATCTGTCAGACATCTGTCAGACACCTGTTAGACATCTGTCAGACATCTGTTAGACATCTGTCAGACATCTGTTAGACATCTGTTAGACACCTGTTAGACACCTGTTAGACATCTGTTAGACATCTGTTAGACATCTGTTAGATATCTGTTAGACATCTGTTAGACATCTGTTAGACACCTGTTAGACATCTGTTAGACATCTGTTAGACACCTGTTAGACACCTGTTAGACATCTGTTAGACATCTGTTAGACATCTGTTAGACATCTGTTAGACATCTGTTAGACATCTGTTAGACATCTGTCATACATCTGTTAGACATCTGTTAGATATCTGTTAGACATCTGTTAGACATCTGTTAGACACCTGTTAGACATCTGTTAGACATCTGTTAGACATCTGTTAGACACCTGTTAGACATCTGTTAGACATCTGTTAGACATCTGTTAGACATCTGTCATACATCTGTTAGACATCTGTTAGATATCTGTTAGACATCTGTTAGACATCTGTCATACATCTGTTAGACATCTGTCATACATCTGTTAGACATCTGTCAGACATCTGTTAGACACCTGTTAGATATCTGTTAGACATCTGTTAGACATCTGTTAGACATCTGTTAGATATCTGTTAGACATCTGTTAGACATCTGTTAGACACCTGTTAGACATCTGTTAGACATCTGTTAGACATCTGTTAGACACCTGTTAGACATCTGTTAGACATCTGTTAGACATCTGTTAGACATCTGTCATACATCTGTTAGACATCTGTTAGATATCTGTTAGACATCTGTTAGACATCTGTCATACATCTGTTAGACATCTGTCATACATCTGTTAGACATCTGTTAGACATCTGTTAGACACCTGTTAGACATCTGTCATACATCTGTTAGACATCTGTTAGATATCTGTTAGACATCTGTTAGACATCTGTTAGACATCTGTTAGACATCTGTTAGACATCTGTCAGACATCTGTTAGACACCTGTTAGATATCTGTTAGACATCTGTTAGACATCTGTTAGACATCTGTTAGACATCTGTTAGACATCTGTTAGACATCTGTTAGACATCTGTTCCAGCTGCTGTAAGGTGGGAGGCAGCGTTTATCGTGAATATAAGAAGCCCAACGAGCCCATGCTGAAGCTAATTAAAGTGACGACTTTAGACCGTGGGAGTGAAGTGGAGCAGCTGTAGAAAACCCACACAGCAGCTTCAGACTGGATCCTTCCCATAATGCACCACTTCATCACTTCATGGTTATTATCCATGCTGTATCATACTCAGAGACAGACACATGCTGCAAACACTGGAAAGAAGAGAAAATGTTCTAGAGGTGACATCATCATCATCATCATCATCATCATCATCATCAGTCGTTTCACAGCAGAGCTAAGCTAAATGCTAACACATTGTTTAAGATCTGTATGAACAACATGAAGTTTATCTAAACTAAGTGATGATCAACTTTTACCACAAATGTGATCGTATCTGATGTCACATGATCAATATTCATGACATAGCAAATTTATTTGTATAGCACATCTCATACACAAGGCAACTCAATGTGCTTTACATGATCAAAAAGTGCAACAAAAAGAACATTAAAATCATCAGTAAAATCAATTAAAATCATCAGTAAAATCATCATGACATCATCAACATGACCATAAATCTCTCTCAATCATACACAGTGGAGAAAAAAAGTTCCTTTAACTTTGATTTAAAAATGTTCACATGTGATGCTGACTTCAGCTCTGTTGCAGTTTGTTCCACTTCTTTGCAGCATAACAACTAAAAGCAGCATCACCATGGTTACTGTGAGCTCTGGGCTCCACTATCTGACCTGTGTCCATAGATCTCAGAGACCTGCTGGGTTCATACCTGACTAACATCTCACTGATGTATTCTGGACCAAACCCATTCACACATTTATAACCAGCAGCAGAACTTTACAGTCTCCTCCGAGGCTGACTGGGAGCCAGTGTAATGTGTTCTGACCTCTTTGTTCTGGTTCAGACCTGAGCTGCAGCGTTCTGAACCAGCTGTAGATGTTTGATGAAGACCATTACAATAGTCCAGTCTGCTGGAGATAAAAGCATGGACCAGTTTCTCCTGATCTTTCTGAGTCATTAAACCTTTCACTCTGGAGATGTTCTTTAGGTGGTAGAAGATGTTTTTGTGATAGATTTGATCTGATGCTGAATGTAAGATCTGAGTCAATCAGAACACCAAGGTTTTTGACTTGGTCTTTATCTTCTAAAGATCCAGACTCAGATACTTGCTGACAGCAGTCCTCTTTTCATTGTTACCAAAGACAATCACCTCCATCTTGTCATGGTTTAGTTGAAGGAAGTTTTCACTCATCCATCAGTTTACTTTTTCTAAGCAGTCACACAACACCTCAATGGGACCATAGTCATCTGGGTTCAGTGATAGATATAGTTGTGTGTCATCTGCGTAGCTCTGATAATCAACCTTACAGTTGTGTAAAATGTGTCCTAAAGGAAGCATGTAAAGGTTAAACAGAAGAGGTCCAAGAACAGATCCCTGAGGAACCCCACAGGACATTGGTAATCTGTCAGATTCGACCTACGTAGGTCGCTGTTTCGTGAGGAAGGCGAGTCCTAGCACGGCTTGTCTGAATGTGGATTTTGACGTTTATGTGTTGATTTTGAGACATTCTGCTCATTTGTGCTTTCTTACATGATGTGGGAGGGAACAGTGCTTCATTTGGCCATAATTTGGCTTTTGATCATGACTCTATTACACGTAAATGGACAATGTTTGAAAACGCTGACAAGACCAGCATTCACTAAACCAGGAAAGCTCATCTACTCCCGGGACCTCCTGCTTCTGCTCCGTGGCGTGGCATCAAAGCCAGAGGAGACGCTCCTCCAAAGTTTACCCTCAGAATTACATCACAGACAAAGGCAAAGCAGGTAAGAAGGAAGAGGGGTTCCAGAGGAGGAGTACGCAACAGGTTAAAGAGAAGGGCTTTTTTACCAGCTGTCACCTTGTCAAACGTACAATCGCTCCAGAATAAGACAGATTAACTTTCGGCACTAATAAAGTCCGATCCGGATTACCAACGGACCGGTCTCTTTTGCTTTACAGAGACCTGGCTCACAGGAGACGTGAGAGGGGTCCAGCACATGCCCCGGCCCGGAAGCTAACTCTCCATATATGGGCTCCTGCGCAGCAGCTTTTCTCCTGAAGGTGGCAGTAATGCAACACTTTGGGTGCCAAATGCCGTCAACGACCAAAGAAGAAGAAGCTACTCTTCTTCTGCTATTGTTAGATGAGACAGTAGTGGTACATGTGTGTTTTTTCTCAAATCAACCTTTCTTAGAACATGGTAGGTAAAGAGTTTTGTTTATGTTAAATTATCGATAAAATTATTAATCCTCAACGTTCACAGTGTTCAGACCTGAGTGGTCCAGCTGTAGATTATTACTATTAGTTTCTTCAGATGATCTGTTGATGTAAAATACAATCACAACTTTAGCACAAAGCATATTTTTTAAATGAGGCTGAGCTAACGTGGGCTATTTTTCTTTAAAATAGGTAAAATTTTAAAGCTTTCTATTATGTCATACCATTGAAATTAGTCACAAGGGTTAATTTTGATACCAGTAGATTGTAATAACAGTCATAATCGAGTGTGTTTTTATAATAACGGTTTCACAGTTTACCCTGGGAAATATAAAAATATCGTTTGAGTTATTATTGTATTTGTGTTCATTAAAAAATGATGGCATGGTTTGTCTTATTAAGCAGAGGTTTCATTATAATGTAAATTAAAACTGTACACGTTTTTAATGTAGATTTGAAGGTTTTGTGTCGATTGTTACATAGAAATTATTCTGAGCTCTGAAATCAGCTTTTTGTTTCTTAAACTGTAGAAACCTCTGTCAGTCTGTGGACCCAGGAACCTGGAAAGAAATGACTGGTTTGGACATAAAGGTAATTTTATACAGTTATTTCATAATATGCCAATGCAAACTACAGTAGAACCACTAATTAATTTGTTTTTTTATACTCAAGGACTTTCCAAGACAACCATATGGGGTTGACTGTGGAATCTTCATTTTGATGGTGGGTTGCATTTAATTTATGTAGCCCATTCACTGTAATTGTTGACCATAAAATATATTTTCATATACAGTAGACCCTTTACACGGTACTGGAAGCACCCCATGACTTCACAGAGGTAAGTTCATTTGCTCTTTCAAAGTTTTCAATAGATGAAAAGTTAAACAATTTACTACAGTTAAACTTCATTTACTTTTGATTTGACCGCCTGATTTAAATATATATATATATATATATATATATATATATATATATAGGCTGATATGCTGGCTTTGAGAAAATGGTGGTGTGTCATGTTGATGGAGAATTTTGATCTTGGAAGTTAAAGTTTAAGAAAACCTCATTTATTTGACAACAAAATTGATTTACTTGAGTGTCAGAATGAAAAAGAGGAGACTAGAAGCCAGCTCTGAGGTTTGTCATTTACATGTATATATTCCGTATATCATTACCTACATCAGTGTGGCCGGCTTCTGAATGACTCTACACATGAGGACATTGACGACAATGAAAAAGAATTGATTTTGGAGCCATTCAAGTTTGTTTTTCAAAACACGTTTTAGTGTTATATATTTCTTTCCTTTTTCAATTTTATTTGTGTGTTTTGTCATTCATGGACAGCACCTTAACTCACTCAGAGCCATTGATGAGATAACTCGTCATTTGTGTTTTTTCACGGGGATTACTAGAAAACACCCTGGCGGAGGTCCCTCATCAATATCTAAGATGTGGGGTGTTGTAGTGACCAACTGTACCCTGAAGATGGCAGCAGTGCACCTTTAGATGAGAGATTAGCCACTGATGTTACCATTAGCTGGGGAGGAGAAGCAGGAACGAGTGAGATTATGGCGCTACAGAGTGATATTGAGACGTATCCATCAGCTCACAGCTCTACATACTAACACAAAATACCCCCAGCCTGTGAGCCAGATAGCAAAATAATAGGTGACATATAGGAGGTAGCAGAGCACCTTTGGATGAGAGATCATCCATGCTCAGCAGAGCTCAGAGGGAGAGGAGGAAAGGTGTTTACGAGACAGAAAATCGCGCTACGTACAGAGTTGACGTTCCCAGTAGCGCACACTGGACCAGAGCATGTGTGGAACTCATGGATAATGTGGCGATGGTGAGATAAAACAATTAAAAAAACGGGAACGCAGTGACTCTCTATGTCGGGGAGGAAGAGGAAGTTACGTGTGTGCAGACTGACGGGAGAGAAAGTTGGAGGAACGCCAAAATACAGTAAGAAATACATTCAACTCTGACCCAGATAGATAAATAATAATAATTTGGTCTGTGTTTTTTTATGTTTTATATAAGGAAACAATGTTCAGATGTTAGAGTTGTCACTAAAGCAAAAAAATAGCTTTAAAGTCACTGACAGGATTTTTTTGCTCTGAAACTGAAGATTTGTGTAAAACTTGCTCTATTCAATGACTGATTACAAAAAATGAAATGAGCCAGAAACAAATTCTTTCTTTTTTGATGAAAGTAGAGGCTTTGAGCATTTTTGAGCAGTCAAAATGCTCAAAAACGGCTGGCACTGAGGGGGGTAGAAAATCTGAAAATGGTTGGCACTGAATGAGTTAAAGTCTTTGTACATCTGTACAATGACAATGTTTTAAAACTGCTTGTATTATAAAAGTGAGGATTTTTCTTCTCCCCACTGTAACTGATGCTTGTTTATGCAGAATTGTTTTCTTCTTAATTTTATATTTGGTTATGAGCACTATGATTCTTTTAGTTGGCTTTTTATTCTCCATGCTACTTGCTTATATCTTCAAAAATACTGACGTAATACTTTGGAACAAAATTGTCCTCAAGGTTCTCTGTAACATTTACTGTTAGTGCTCACCAAGGTAAGTTTTAGTGGTTTAAATGTACTGTATTTGTATCTGGCATTGTATTATTAAGCTTAATAACAGTGTGCCTAAGCACAATTGTAACACAATGTACGTTTCATATTTAACTGATATCCTCAATATTAGATTTATGATATATATCACAGTGACTATATTCCTTGAGGTCTACTTATACGAGATCTGTGCTTTTACTTAAAAACAATATTTGATTATCAAGCCATGTGATTCTACATATGGGAACTCATTTCTTGTGTAGTTTAAATGCAGATGTTTATAAATTATGAGCACATGAGAGACCATATATCTATACTGTAATTCAAGGGAGGTCTGTGTGGATGTGTGTGAGTGTGGGAGTGTGTGTGTGTGTGTGTGTGTGTGTGTGTGGAGCAAATATCTCCCGACGCGATGCCAGTTCGACCTGAAACTCGGTCGACGGGTTCCAAATACCCCGAGTGTGTGTATCTGTTATTTTGGATTAATTTGGTCATTTCAAAATGTTTATTTTAATATTATTTCACTTCTGGACGGCCCCGAAATGAAACCTATTCAACTTTTGACCTCAGGGTGTGAGGGGGCGCTAGCGCACCATCTATTGAGAGATGACTTCCGGCATCCATTTTGAAGGCGAAACAGATGAACTGTGAATCAACTGCTATTCATCCACGTTCCAAATACCCCGAGTGTGTGTATCTTGGTAACGCAAAACGGTCAAAACATTAATTTTATAATTACGGCTCCCTCGGTAAGAGCGCACCACTTCCGGTTCTGGGTTCATGACGTCACCGTGTCACCGGGTTAAAAAAAAAAAGGTCGATATTAAAAAGGTTTTTGTAACGCTAAAAGTCATTTAAGTTAATATTTCATGGTTATTTAATATTATTCCCGTGATTCCAAACTTACTTTAAATCTCGGTTCACAGACGTCACTTCCTCCGTCTCCATGAGTGTGGGCGGTGCCTGTGCTGATGGTCATTACCTTATCACAAACATTCTGCTTCTTCAGACAGAGGAATGTAACGTTATTGTGAGCGGATGGGTCCATTATAATTATTGTTTGTTCTGCACAACGGTGAGTGTTCCTTCTCATATTCTACTATGTGCTAAGAAATATGCTAGCAGCTACAATGTAAACAAGCACACACACACGGCTGATGCGCGTGCGTGTGTGCACTACATCGGGATGTACATGGTGAACTCACACAGAGCCGTTGAGAGAGATTTGCGACTTTGGTGTTGAAAAACGTTTATTTTTTGTGGTACTTTCGGGTCTCTCTTTTTTACACACACACACACACACATTACTTTTATTACTATTACTACTTTAACTATTAATATTATATCAACATATTTATTATTATCAGGGCTCTACACAAACTTATCCAGTGGGGGCACTGGTGTGACAAACTGCCTCTGTTAGACGAGGGGTTGTACAGTATAGACATATATGCTGATGATTAGTTGACTTAACTGGTTACCGTAGTTACCGTGTCTCTCTTAACGACCTGCGATGGTTTATGTGCAAGAAGCGCGAGTGTGATAGATAACGCACGGAGGAGATGGCTGACACACACACACACACACACACACACACACACGCACACACACACGCACACACACACACAGTAGTTATAATAAAAATGTACTAAATGAGTAAAATAAAACTAAAAACTAAACAATATTTATACAAAAAGTACACAAAATGACAACAGAAATGCATAAAAATATACAAAATGGCTCCAAAAACACACAAAATTACTCCAAAATACATACATTAAAAGAAAAATACACCAAACAACAACAAACATATGAAAATGACTCAAAATACACAAAACTAAATATTTATACAAAAATACACAAAATAACAACAGAAATGTACAAAACTACACTAAAAAAGATACAAAAATACACAAAAAGATTCCAGAATCAAACTGCAATGGCAACAAAAAACTATTATTTTACAAAAAATGCACAAAAACGCAACAGAAAGATACAAAAATACGCAATTATAGCCCTTATGCTCCCACATGAATGCATACTTCCGACGGGCAATGTACTAGTCTATACTATAATTCAAGGGAGGTCTGTGTGGATGTGTGTGTGGATGTGTGTGTGTGTGTGTGTGGAGCAAATATCTCCCAGACGCGGTGCGAGTTCAACCTGAAACTTAGTCGACGGGTTCCAAATACCCCGAGTGTGTGTATCTGTTATTTTGGAGTCATTTGGTCATTTCAAAATGTTTATTTTAATATTATTTCACTTCTGGACGGCCCCGAAATGAAACCTATTCAGCTTTTGACCTCAGGGTGTGAGGGGGCGCTAGCGCACCGTCTCTATCTATTTCACTGCACTCACGAGCAAGAGTCACGTGTGCAGCCAGAGCCAATCGCTGCGCACACAGCCAATCAGACACAGACTGTAGACACCAGTGAGAGAGAAGAAGATAGTTTTATACGGAGAGGAACGTCTGAGCAGCTGTGTTTACACTGATAAACTAGCAAAGCTCTTAAGTCTCACTTATTGGGCCTGATGTGAGTCACTGATGTTTGTGTGTGTGAGCTACTGCAGACTCCACTTCCTCCTGTGTCATGCTATTGTTAGCTTCTCAAACACGGAGCTCTCTGAATAGATGATTTGAAACCATCAGCCACTGGTGAGTCTTTTACAGACACGTTTACCATTGTATAAACTATATAACTGTTGTTCAATAACGCGCTGTTTCACTAGAGTCGGTTTTGACCTCAACCTGTTCAATTCTCCATCTGATAAACTACAGATTCTCTGTGGTGCCGTGCATGGAAGCTAAGCTCTGACCACTCGGTTCGAAGGTAAAAAATGATTTTTGTTTTTTAAAAAAAGACAGCCGAATTGTAGATAATACTTTAATTTAATTACTCACTCATGTAGTTTGGAGCTTTAAGTTTTGTTTTGCAAAGTTTTGTTACTTTTCTGATTTGCACTACAATGTCTATGGAGTTTGGTTATTAGCGTCTCAAACATTCACGGGAACACACACACAGTATTTATTTATTTGATGCGCGTTCACGGAGTCCTATGTAGACACACACACGGTTGATGCGCGTGCATGGAGGAGATGGATGTAGACACACACACACACACACACACACACACACACACACACACACACACACACACACACACAGTATTTATAATAAAAATATACTAAATGAGTAAAATAAAACAAAAACTAAACAATATTTATACAAAACATACACTAAATGATTCCAGAATCACTACAATGGCAACTGTTATGGCAATTATTATATTCATCATCATATCATCAAATGTGTGTTCATGTGTACAATTTGTCATGTTTTAATACATGATGACTGCATTACTCTTTGCACTTTTGAACAGCTGAGTCATGTTAGATTACACAGTACAGATCGTATTGTATCCACAGTGCAACTCACAGTCTCTGCTGAAGGCCAAACTCAAACTCACATGCAGCTATACACGCACACACACTATCAAGGACAGATAAGAGTGGCGCCCAATTTTCCTCATAATATACACATCTTCATCATCCTCAAACGTTTCCACTGTTGGGCATCTGACTCCCTCCTTCTCCTCACCTCAGGGTGGAACTTTTTCTGTTATCTGTATAAAAGCTTAAGCTGTGAAACTGTTAGTTAGAGTGGGTCTTGCCTTTTTGCTCTGCCACGAGCCTTTTGCCTTTCATTCTTTCAGGATGGAAGCTTCTTTTTTACTCCTTTTTTATTTCATTTTATAATAAATCTTTTTTATAAAATCATCAATGCTTCGACTGGACTCCATCATTCAACCAGAGCAATAAATCATGTCTCCAAATGAGGTCAACTGCAAATTTGCCGTGACACAACAAAAACAATAATTATACAAATGATGCACAAAAACACAACAGAAAGATACAAAAATACACATAATGACTCCAAAAAACACACAATACAGAAAAATACACCAAACAAAAAAATATAAAAGTGAGTAAAAAAAAAAAAAAACAACAAACACATTTATCATGCTCATACCCCATAGAATTAAACCAGGAAAATTGCACCCACATTTTGCACCCGCAAATATGCACCTTATGCTCCCACATAAATGCATACTTCCGACGGGCACTGTACTATTTATACAAAAATACACTAAAATGACAACAGAAATGCACAAAACTACATAAAAAAAAACACACACACAAAATGACTCCAGAATAACACTACAATGGCAAGAACAAACAATAATTAAAACAAAAAATATAAAAATGAGTAAAAAAAAACCCAACACATTCATCATACGCATGTCTCATAGAATTAAACCAGGGAAATTGCACACGTTATTTTACTTTGCACCTGCAAATATACCCCTTAATAATGCTACAGAGTATGTTATTATTATGCCCGTAATTGACAACTCTCCTTAAGCGCCCACTATATGAATGCATACTTTCGACGGGTACTGTACTAGTCCCAGTAAAACCTTAAAAAGTAGAACATTTAGCTCTGGACTGTAACAATTACTTTAATCACAATAAAATAATATATATAAAGATACTATACATGACTGTGACAGTTACAAAACAGACTTAATGAAATATTTTACAATGCTGTGAATCTTTAAACATTGAATTTATCCTACATTTATCCCCGTTTTAAGGTTAAAACAAAGAGGTTGTGATAGAACTGCAGCACAAATAAAACCATTGTGTCTCTACAGGAAATCCAAACCATCGAAATCATTCACGCTGATCAATTTATATGTTGTTGATGAGGTGATTATACTTTTTCAAGATACAATTTATCTTTAGTGTACACTTCAATCATTGAATCCATCCTCACATACAATATATCTTCCTGGTTCAACCTTCTCACCCTCAAACACAAAACCAAACTCAAAAGAATAGTAAACCAGCCTGTCATTGCCCGATCCTGTTAGATCTGTGAAGATCAGCAGGTCTGGTCCTGGTCAGTAGATGATGGAGACCACTGAGAGTTCCAGGTGCCACAGTGGGGGACAGTCACCTCAGTGGTATCTGTCCTTGGGCAAGGCACTTTACCCACATTGCTTAGTATAAATGTTGTGTGTGTGAGTGTTGGTGGTGGTGGGAGGGGCCTATGGTTCACTATGGCAGCCTTGCTTCCGTCAGTCTGCCCCTGGGCAGCTGTGGCTACAATAGTAGTTTAGTACCACTAAGTGTGGAGTGAAAGAATAATGCCTTAATTCTGTAAAGAGCTATATAAAATTATTATTATTATTATTATTATTATTATTATTATTATTATTATTATTATTATTATTATTATCAATCCTTACAAAATAACTTTGATCCTCCAAGTAGAACTTAAACCATTGCATTACTTTAACATTTAGTGTTATGTTTAGTGTATGATGTACAGTGTGAAATGCAGCACTTAGATGTAATAGGATGAGAACAGATACTAAATAATTCAGATAATTCACATCAGCATTAGAATAACGACCAATCAGAGCATTCACAGGAAACTACAAAGAGATTGTGTTTATGGGGACTGTACTACAAAACTAGATTTCCTCTTATCATGTTAACTTCCACTTCACTTAATCAGTGTATGCTGTACTACAACATTGGCTAACTTTTTAGCGAGCTAAATCACCATGGTAACTTAGGCTAAATCAATCACCATGGTAACGTAGGCTAAATCACCATGGTATCTTAGGCTAAATCACCATGGTAACGTAGGCTAAATCACCAGGTAACTTAGGCTAAATCAATCACCATGGTAACGTAGGCTAAATCAACCACCATGGTAACTTAGGCTAAATCACCATGGTAACGTAGGGCTCTATTACATTGGTGTGTAAATGAGTGGGATTATTGTGGGACTATTTCAGTGAAGGCATAAAAGTCCGTTTCCACGCCTCTATTGTGCACCAACTATGTGTTTACAGTTGAGATCAAAACAAACTTTCAAGCATAAATGTCAATCTTTTCTCTGATTTATCATTATTTATGAGTGAAGCTCAACTCAAACACAGTTTTTGAGCTTGTGATGAAAGCTTAGTCTGCAGAGACTGAAGCCTCAACACATTCTGATTCCATTTGGCACAAATGCATCATCATCATCATCATCATCATCATCCTTTCTTCACCACTTCCACACAGCAAAGTGCTTCCTTCATGGTTTACTGACGTATGGAAGCTTTCAACAGATCTGCTCTTTCTGTCTGACTGAATACTTTATAATGTATAACAGAACAGGGACGTGACACTAAGGAAAAAACATACAATAAACTGATTTAAATGTAACGTTTGTCCTCTGATCTATTCATTTACATTAACTCAGTAATTTGGAAGAAATGTGGCGAAATACGGAAATGCAAAGAAATACAGAGGTGAAGCTCACACAGTGAGCCTCAGATTGAACAATCACTCAAACATCACTGCTGCTCTCTGTATTTCACCAACATATTAAAAGTAGGGCATTCATTACAATTAATTATTTAAGAGAACAAACGCACTAAAAACAGAGAGAATTGGGGTTTTCTTCACTTCAAACATTGTGGAACCCTTTTATTTAATGAGTTCCCGATATACCCATAATACTGATGCACAGATCACAACACAAAAAACAGGAGAACTAGAGGAGAAGAAAATAGTTTCAATAAAAACTAAAGCCCAGTTGGGTGAAAATTGTTTGAGAAAGACTTTGTGGATCAGTGGAGCACTGCTAGCCTCAGCTAGCACCTCAATGCTAAACATATGGCAGCTAGCACCTCAATGCTAAACATATGGCAGCTAGCACCTCAATGCTAAACATATGGCTGCTAGCACCTCAATGCTAAACATATGGCAGCTAGCACCTCAATGCTAAACATATGGCAGCTAGCACCTCAATGCTAAACATATGGCAGCTAGCACCTCAATGCTAAACATATGGCAGCTAGCACCTCAATGCTAAACAAGTAGCAGCTAGTACCTCAATGCTAAACATGTAGCGGTTAACACTCAATGCTAAACATGTAACAGCTAGTACCTCAATGCTAAACATGTAGCGGTTAACACTCAATGCTAAACATGTAGCAGCTAGTACCTCAATGCTAAACATATAGCAGCTAGCATCTAAATGCTAAATATGTAACAGCTAGCACCTCAATGCTAAACATGTAGCAGCTAACACCTCAATGCTAAACATGTGGCAGTTTAGCATAGAGCCCCTGTGGGACAGGACTGTGATTGGCTTTAAACAAACTTTAGCCATTCTTTTCTATATTTATTCTTTTCTATATTTATTGTGCTGTTTGCTGTTGGCCCCGAGAAACAAATGTTGTTTTAATGGAAACATGAAAATAACAATGAAAAACCTTGAATCAGAATCAGCTGAAAACAGCAGATAAAATGATTCCAAAGATTTAAATATTACACTGTGATTCGTCATAGATACAGTATTTGGTTCTAGTTCTCAGTGTGATTATTGTTTGGTTAACAGAGGAACTGTGAATATTTTAAAATCTAAAACAATGTTGGATTGATTTGTTTATGACAGCATTATATCAGATTATATTACTAATATGTTCTCTGTACAAATAAATAATTGTTTATAAACTAGCTGCTGTACATTATGGACTCATGGGTTAAGAACCAGTGTTTCAACCTCAGTTAAACTCTACAGTTCCACATTAGGAGAACGTTCTCACAGAGGATGACATGTGTTTGGTTCCTCTCTGGTTGAGTGATGATGATGTTTACATCACTTCCTCCTGTAGTTTGTCACAGTTTAAAGTGTGTGTGAAGCTGTTCATAGTGTTTATACACATGAAATACACCAGGAGAGAAGAATGGAACATCTACTAGTATCACATTTAAAATAGTGCACTAGTGATGTAACAGGTATCACTATTACTACAAGTTAGCATTATATGTTAGTAGTAGTGAGATATTAACTGTACTAGTCATAGTGAGATATTAACAGTACTAGTCATAGTGAGATATTAACTGTACTAGTCATAGTGAGATATTAACAGTACTAGTCATAGTGAGATATTAACTGTACTAGTCATAGTGAGATATTAACTGTACTAGTCATAGTTAGATATTAACAGTACTAGTCATAGTGAGATATTAACTGTACTAGTCATAGTGAGATATTAACTGTACTAGTCATAGTGAGATATTAACTGTACTAGTCATAGTGAGATATTAACTGTACTAGTCATAGTGAGATATTAACTGTACTAGTCATAGTGAAATATTAACTGTAAACTGTACTAGTCATAGTGAAATATTAACTGTACTAGTCATAGTGAGATATTAACTGTACTAGTCATAGTGAGATATTAACTGTACTAGTCATAGTGAAATATTAACTGTACTAGTCATAGTGAAATATTAACTGTACTAGTCATAGTATAATATTAACTGTACTAGTCATAGTGAGATATTAACAGTACTAGTCATAGTGAGATATTAACTGTACTAGTCATAGTATAATATTAACTGTACTAGTCATAGTGAGATATTAACTGTACTAGTCATAGTGAGATATTAACAGTACTAGTCATAGTATAATATTAACTGTACTAGTCATAGTGAGATATTAACTGTACTAGTCATAGTGAGATATTAACTGTACTAGTCATAGTGAAATATTAACTGTAAACTGTACTAGTCATAGTGAAATATTAACTGTACTAGTCATAGTGAGATATTAACTGTACTAGTCATAGTGAGATATTAACTGTACTAGTCATAGTGAGATATTAACTGTACTAGTCATAGTGAGATATTAACTGTACTAGTCATAGTGAGATATTAACTGTACTAGTCATAGTGAGATATTAACAGTACTAGTCATAGTGATATATTAACTGTACTAGTCATAGTGAGATATTAACTGTACTAGTCATAGTGAGATATTAACTGTACTAGTCATAGTGAGATATTAACTGTACTAGTCATAGTGAAATATTAACTGTACTAGTCATAGTTTAATATTAACTGTACTAGTCATAGTGAAATATTAACTGTACTAGTCATAGTGAGATATTAACTGTACTAGTCATAGTGAGATATTAACTGTACTAGTCATAGTGAGATATTAACTGTACTAGTCATAGTGAGATATTACTGTACTAGTCATAGTAAGATATTAACTGTACTAGTCATAGTTAAATATTAACTGTACTAGTCATAGTGAGATATTAACTGTACTAGTCATAGTGAGATATTAACTGTACTAGTCATAGTTATATATTAACTGTACTAGTCATAGTGAAATATTAACTGTACTAGTCATAGTGAAATATTAACTGTACTAGTCATAGTGAGATATTAACTGTACTAGTCATAGTGAGATATTAACTGTACTAGTCATAGTGAAATATTAACTGTACTAGTCATAGTGAGATATTAACTGTACTAGTCATAGTGAGATATTAACTGTACTAGTCATAGTGAAATATTAACTGTACTAGTCATAGTGAAATATTAACTGTACTAGTCATAGTGAAATATTAACTGTACTAGTCATAGTGAGATATTAACTGTACTAGTCATAGTGAGATATTAACTGTACTAGTCATAGTATAATATTAACTGTACTAGTCATAGTGAAATATTAACTGTACTAGTCATAGTGACATATTAACTGTACTAGTCATAGTGAGATATTAACTGTACTAGTCATAGTATAATATTAACTGTACTAGTCATAGTGAAATATTAACTGTACTAGTCATAGTGAGATATTAACTGTACTAGTCATAGTGAGATATTAACTGTACTAGTCATAGTGAAATATTAACTGTACTAGTCATAGTGAGATATTAACTGTACTAGTCATAGTGAGATATTAACTGTACTAGTCATAGTGAAGATTACTGTAACTGTACTAGTCATAGTGAAATATTAACTGTACTAGTCATAGTGAGATATTAACTTACTATCAGTGAATATACTGTACTAGTCAGTGAAATATTAACTGTACTAGTCATAGTGAAATATTAACTGTACTAGTCAGTGAAATATTAACTGTACTAGTCATAGTGAGATATTAACTGTACTAGTCATAGTGAAATATTAACTGTACTAGTCATAGTGAAATATTAACTGTACTAGTCATAATGAGATATTAACTGTACTAGTCATAGTGAGATATTAACTGTACTAGTAATAGTGAAATATTAACTGTACTAGTCATAATGAGATATTAACTGTACTAGTCATAGTGAAATATTAACTGTACTAGTCATAGTGAGATATTAACTGTACTAGTCATAGTGAGATATTAACTGTACTAGTCATAGTTAGATATTAACTGTACTAGTAATAGTGAGATATTAACTGTACTAGTCATAGTGAAATATTAACTGTACTAGTCATAGTGAGATATTAACTGTACTAGTACTAGTGAAATATTAACTGTACTAGTCATAGTTAGATATTAACTGTACTAGTAATAGTGAGATATTAACTGTACTAGTGAAATATTAACTGTACTAGTCATAGTGAGATATTACCTGTACTAGTCATAGTGAGATATTAACTGTACTAGTCATAGTGAGATATTAACTGTACTAGTGAAATATTAACTGTATTAGTAATAGTGAGATATTAACTGTACTAGAAATAGTGAGATACTAGTTGTACTAGTAGTAGTGACATAATGGTTGTACTAGTAGTCGTGAGATATTGGTTGTACTAGTAGTAGTGACATATTGGTTGTACTAGTACTAGTGGGATATTGGTTGTAGTAGTGACATATAAGTTGTACTAGTAATAGTGACATATTGGTTGTACTAGTAAAAGTGACATATAAGTTGTACTAGTAATAGTGACATATTGGTTGTACTAGAACTAGTGACATATTGCTTGTACTAGTAATAGTGACATATTGGTTGTAATAGTGACATATTGGTTGTACTAGTAATAGTGACATATTGGTTGTATTAGTAGTAGTGACATATTGGTTGTACTAGTAATAGTGACATATTGGTTGTACTAGTAGTAGTGACATATTGGTTGTATTAGTAGTAGTAAAATATTGGTTGTACTAGTAATAGTGACATATTGGTTGTACTAGTAGTAGTGACATATTGGTTGTAATAGTGAGATATTGGTTGTACTAGTAATAGTGACATATTGGTTGTACTAGTAGTAGTGACATATTGGTTGTAATAGTGACATATTGGTTGTAATAGTAATAGTGACATATTGGTTGTACTAGTGATAGTGACATATTGGTTGTACTAGTAGTAGTGACATATTGGTTGTACTAGTAGTAGTGACATATTGGTTGTACTAGTAATAGTGACATATTGGTTGTACTAGTAGTAGTGACATATTGGTTGTACTAGAAATAGTGACATATTGGTTGTACTAGTAGTAGTGACATATTGGTTGTAATAGTGACATATTGGTTGTACTAGTAATAGTGACATATTGGTTGTATTAGTAGTAGTGACATATTGGTTGTACTAGTAATAGTGACATATTGGTTGTAATAGTAATAGTGACATATTGGTTGTAATAGTGACATATTGGTTGTACTAGTAGTAGTGACATATTGGTTGTACTAGTAATAGTGACATATTGGTTGTAATAGTGACATATTGGTTGTACTAGTAATAGTGACATATTGGTTGTATTAGTAGTAGTGACATATTGGTTGTACTAGTAATAGTGACATATTGGTTGTACTAGTAGTAGTGACATATTGGTTGTAATAGTGAGATATTGGTTGTACTAGTAATAGTGACATATTGGTTGTACTAGTAGTAGTGACATATTGGTTGTAATAGTGACATATTGGTTGTAATAGTAATAGTGACATATTGGTTGTACTAGTGATAGTGACATATTGGTTGTACTAGTAGTAGTGACATATTGGTTGTAATAGTGAGATATTGGTTGTACTAGTAATAGTGACATATTGGTTGTACTAGTAGTAGTGACATATTGGTTGTAATAGTGACATATTGGTTGTAATAGTAATAGTGACATATTGGTTGTACTAGTGATAGTGACATATTGGTTGTACTAGTAGTAGTGACATATTGGTTGTACTAGTAGTAGTGACATATTGGTTGTACTAGTAATAGTGACATATTGGTTGTACTAGTAGTAGTGACATATTGGTTGTACTAGAAATAGTGACATATTGGTGTACTAGTAGTAGTGACCTATTGGTGTTATAGTGACATATTGGTTGTACTAGTAATAGTGACATATTGGTTGTACTAGTAGTAGTGACATATTGGTTGTACTAGTAATAGTGACATATTGGTTGTACTAGTAGTAGTGACATATTGGTTGTACTAGTAATAGTGACATATTGGTTGTACTAGTAGTAGTGACATATTGGTTGTACTAGTAATAGTGACATATTGGTTGTAATAGTGACATATTGGTTGTACTAGTAATAGTGAGATATTGGTTGTAATAGTGAGATATTGGTTGTACTAGTAATAGTGACATATTGGTTGTACTAGTAGTAGTGACATATTGGTTGTAATAGTGACATATTGGTTGTACTAGTAATAGTGACATATTGGTTGTACTAGTAGTAGTGACATATTGGTTGTACTAGTAATAGTGACATATTGGTTGTACTAGTAATAGTGACATATTGGTTGTACTAGAAATAGTGACATATTGGTTGTACTAGTAGTAGTGACATATTGGTTGTAATAGTGACATATTGGTTGTACTAGTAAGAGTGACATATTGGTTGTAATAGTGACATATTGGTTGTACTAGTAATAGTGACATATTAGTTGTACTAGTAGTAGTGACATATTGGTTGTAATAGTGACATATTGGTCGTACTAGTAATAGTGACATATTAGTTGTACTAGTAGTAGTGACATATTGGTTGTACTAGAAATAGTGACATATTGGTTGTACAAGTAGTAGTGACATATTGGTTGTAATAGTGACATATTGGTTGTACTAGTAAGAGTGACATATTGGTTGTAATAGTGACATATTAGTTGTACTAGTAATAGTGACATATTAGTTGTACTAGTAGTAGTGACATATTGGTTGTAATAGTGACATATTGGTTGTACTAGTAGTAGTGACATATTGGTTGTAATAGTGACATATTGGTTGTACTAGTAATAGTGACATATTGGTTGTACTAGTAATAGTGACATATTGGTTGTAATAGTGACATATTGGTTGTACTAGTAATAGTGACATATTGGTTGTACTAGTACTAGCGAGATATCGGTTGTACTAGTAGTAGTGACATACTGGTTGTACTAGTAGTAGTGACATACTGGTTGTACAAGTAGTAGTGAGATATCGGTTGTACTAGTAGTAGTGAGATATTGGTTGTACTAGTAGTAGTGACATATTGGTTGTACTAGTAGTAGTGACATATTGGTTGTAATAGTGACATATTGGTTGTACTAGTAATAGTGACATATTGGTTGTAATAGTGAGATATTGGTTGTACTAGTAATAGTGACATATTGGTTGTACTAGTAGTAGTGACATATTGGTTGTACTAGTAGTAGTGACATACTGGTTGTACTAGTAGTAGTGAGATATCGGTTGTACTAGTAGTAGTGAGATATTGGTTGTACTAGTAGTAGTGACATATTGGTTGTACTAGTAGTAGTGACATATTGGTTGTAATAGTGACATACTGGTTGTACTAGTACTAGTGAGATATCGGTTGTACTAGTAGTAGTGACATACTGGTTGTACTAGTACTAGTGAGATATCGGTTGTACTAGTAGTAGTGACATACTGGTTGTACTAGTAGTAGTGAGATATCGGTTGTACTAGTAGTAGTGACATATTGGTTGTACTAGTAATAGTGAGATATCGGTTGTACTAGTAGTACAACCACTTATAAATGAATATAAGTGAATATAATTGAATATAAGTGAATATAAGTGAATATAAGTAAATATAATGAATATAAGTGAATATAAGTGAATATAAATGAATATAAGTGAATATTAATGAATATAAGTGAACATAAATGAATATAAGTGATTATAATTGAATATAAGTGAATATAAGTGAATATAAATGAATATAAGTGAATATAAATGAATATAAGTGAATATAAGTAAATATAAATTAATATAAGTGAATATAAGTGAATATAAATGATTATAAGTGAATATAAGTGAATATAAATGATTATAAGTGAATATAAGTGAATATAAATGAATATAAGTAAATATAAATGAATATAAGTGAATATAAATGAATATAAGTGAATATAAATGAATATAAGTAAATATAAATGAATATAAGTGAATATAAGTGAATATAAGTGAATATAAATGAATATAAGTAAATATAAATGAATATAAGTGAATATAAATGAATATAAATGAATATAAGTAAATATAAACGAATATAAGTGAATATAAATGAATATAAGTAAATATAAATGAATATAAGTGAATATTAATGAATATAAGTGAACATAAATGAATATAAGTGATTATAATTGAATATAAGTGAATATAAGTGAATATAAATGAATATAAGTGAATATAAATGAATATAAGTGAATATAAGTAAATATAAATTAATATAAGTGAATATAAGTGAATATAAATGATTATAAGTGAATATAAGTGAATATAAATGATTATAAGTGAATATAAGTGAATATAAGTGAATATAAATGAATATAAGTAAATATAAATGAATATAAGTGAATATAAATGAATATAAGTGAATATAAATGAATATAAGTAAATATAAATGAATATAAGTGAATATAAGTGAATATAAGTGAATATAAATGAATATAAGTAAATATAAATGAATATAAGTGAATATAAATGAATATAAGTGAATATAAATGAATATAAGTGAATATAAATGAATATAAATGAATATAAGTAAATATAAACGAATATAAGTGAATATAAATGAATATAAGTGAATAGAAATGAATATAAGTGAATATAAATGAATATAAGTGAATATAAGTAAATATAAATGAATATAAGTGAATATAAGTGAATATTAGTGAATATAAATGAATATAAGTGAATATAAGTAAATATAAATGAATATAAGTGAATATTAGTGAATATAAATGAATATAAGTAAATATAAATGAATATAATGAATAGAAGTGAATATAAATGAATATAAGTGAATATAATGAATATAAGTGAATATAAATGAATATAAGTAAATATAAATGAATATAAGTGAATATAAGTGAATATAAATGAATATAAATGAATATAAATGAATATAAGTATATATAAATGAATATAAGTGAATATAAGTGAATATAAGTGAATATTAGTGAATATAAATGAATATAAGTGAATATAAGTGAATATAAATGAATATAAGTGAATATAAGTAAATATAAATGAATATAAGTGAATATAAGTGAATATAAATGAATTAAATGATATAAGTAAATATAAATGAATATAAGTGAATATAAGTGAATATTAGTGAATATAAATGAATATAAGTGAATATAAATGAATATAAGTGAATATTAGTGAATATAAATGAATATAAATGAATATAAGTGAATATAAGTGAATATTAGTGAATATAAATGAATATAAGTGAATATAAGTGAATATAAATGAATATAAGTGAATATTAGTGAATATAAGTGAATATTAGTGAATATAAGTGAATATAAGTGAATATTAGTGAATATAAGTGAATATAAGTGAATATTAGTGAATATAAATGAATATTAGTGAATATAAGTGAATATAAGTGAATATAAGTGAATATAAATGAACATAAGTGAATATAAGTAAATATAAGTGAATATAAGTGAATATAAGTGAATATTAGTGAATATAAGTGAATATAAATGAATATAAGTGAATATAAATGAATATAAATGAATATAAGTGAATATTAGTGAATATAAGTGAATATAAATGAATATAAGTGAATATAAGTAAATATAGGTAAAGATAAATGAATATAAGTGAATATAAATGAATATAAGTAAATATAAGTGAATATAAATGAATATAAGTGAATATAAATTAATATAATGAATATAAGTGAATATAAGTGAATATAAATGAATATAAGTGAATATAAATGAATATAAGTAAATATAAGTAAAGATAAATGAATATAAGTGAATATAAATGAATATAAGTGAATATAAATGAATATAAATGAATATAAATGAATATAAGTGAATATAAATGAATATAAGTGAATATAAATGAATATAAATGAATATAAGTGAATATAAATGAAAATAAATGAATATAAATGAATATAAATGAATATAAATGAATATAAGTGAATATAAATGAATATAAATGAATATAAATGAATATAAATGAAAATAAATGAATATAAGTGAATATAAATGAATATAAATGAATATAAATGAATATAAGTGAATATAAATGAATATAAATGAATATAAATGAATATAAGTGAATATAAATGAATATAAGTGAATATAAATGAATAATATAAGTGAATATAAATGAATATAAATGAATATAAATGAATATAAGTGAATATAAATGAATATAAATGAATATAAATGAATATAAGTGAATATAAATGAATATAAGTGAATATAAATGAATATAAATGAATATAAATGAATATAAATGAATATAAATGAATATAAATGAATATAAATGAATATAAGTGAATATAAATGAATATAAGTGAATATAAGTGAATATAAATGAATATAAGTGAATATAAGTGAATATAAATGAATATAAGTGAATATAAGTAAATATAAATGAATATAAGTGAAAATAAGTGAATATAAATGAATATAAATGAATATAAGTGAATATAAATGAAAATAAGTGAAAATAAGTGAATATAAATGAATATAAATGAATATAAGTGAATATAAATGAATATAAGTGAATATAAATGAATATAAATGAATATAAATGAATATAAGTGAATATAAATGAAAATAAATGAATATAAATGAATATAAATGAATATAAATGAATATAAGTGAATATAAGTGAATATTAGTGAATATAAATGAATATAAGTGAATATAAGTGATTATAAATGAATATAAGTGAATATAAGTAAATATAAATGAATATAAGTGAAAATAAGTGAATATAAATGAATATAAATGAATATAAGTGAATATAAGTGAATATAAATGAATATAAGTGAATATAAATGAAAATAAGTGAAAATAAGTGAATATAAATGAATATAAATGAATATAAGTGAATATAAATGAAAATAAGTGAAAATAAGTGAATATAAATGAATATAAGTGAATATAAATGAAAATAAGTGAAAATAAGTGAATATAAATGAATATAAATGAATATAAGTGAATATAAGTGAATATAAATGAATATAAATGAATATAAATGAATATAAGTGAATATAAATGAATATAAATGAATATAAATGAATATTGTCAGGTTATGTTGTTTTTTATCAGTTATTCTGTCTGTTTATTCTGTGTGAGTCTGATCTGCTGTGTTTAACTCTTGTCTGTGTTTCAAGGATTCCTGCTTGTGGCTCCTCCCCCCAGTGATGTCTGTGTGCTTGGTTTGTGACTGATTAGCTCCCTTGTGTTTCCACCCAGGTGTGGCCTATTCTCCACTATTGAGCTGCTGAGTGCTGGTTCATAGTGTTGTCTACCCTCATCGTGTCCTGCTGTGCTTTGTTCCCAGTTTTTCTGGTGCTTCCTTGTGTTTTTTTGGGTTTTATTATTAAAAGTATGAACTATTACCATTTGGGTCCAAACCTACACCCAACCCTGACAATATAAGTGAATATAGTCCCTACGCTCCGTGAATCACTGAGTGTGATGATGAACAGATCTTAGTCTGTTCAGCGTCAGCAGAAATAAAACAAACACAGTCATGTTCTTCATTTCCCTGAAGGTGGAGATGATGGAGTCACTGACAAACAGACCAATGGTTAAAAACATGCTGTTTGTCTGTGTACACAGATGCATTAAAGTTAGATTTAAATGTGTTTTCCTGAATATAAACCACTGAGTGGATTAGGAGGAGAAGATAAGTGCTTTCATCACAGAAACCACTAAGTTATCTTAAAGTTTAGTTCCATTGTTTACACACTAACACAATGAGCACAAATACTAGTGCTCACTTTGTGCTTTGACTTCTCACAGCCTCTCAGAGACTATGCTAATGCTAATGCTAATGCTACACTGCGTGTCATTAGAGGAAAAGCTTACCTGTTGGTAGTTTGAATGATGAATTTATTCTCATTTATTTAGTAACTAAACCCCAAACCAACTCTTTTCTGCTGAATACACATTTATTTGAGTATTAAGTAATGCTGTTTATTAATCCTAGTCCCACTTCTCACATTTTAGTAAAATATTCTAATTCTGTGTATTTAGTTGTAAAATGTAAGTTACTGCCCTCTATGGGTTAATGCTGCTATTACAATAGAATGTTTCTATTGGCTGAGACAGATTATTTTCCCCTGCATCATCACTTTCACTGTTGGCCACGCCCCTCCTATAAAAGCTGAGAGGAGGGTTTCCTCCAATCACAGCCCTCAGTGAACATTGATCGACAGCCAATGAGGAAGTCCACAGTGTTCCGTGTGTGAAACAGTCGCTGTCGCGGTGACGTTTGTGACTCTGAACTTCTATAAAGATCATATTCTGGTCTAATCAGAGGATTCATCAATCTATGTATTTACACACACACATCTATGCTGTGTGTGTATTTACACACACACACATCTATGCTATGTGTGTATTCACACACACACACATCTATGCTGTGTGTGTATTTACACACACACACATCTATGCTATGTGTGTATTCACACACACACACATCTATGCTGTGTGTGTATTTACACACACATACATCTATGCTATGTGTGTATTCACACACACACACACACATCTATGCTATGTGTGTATTCACACACACACACACATCTATGCTGTGTGTGTATTTACACACACATACACATCTATGCTATGTGTGTATTCACACACACACACACATCTATGCTGTGTGTGTATTTACACACACATACATCTATGCTAAACCTTGACTCTATTAACCTTCTCTCTACTTAATCCCGACACTAAAGGATGGTAAATATTAAAAGATGCTGTTTTGATGCTGAGAAGAAGTCAAACCTGACGTGATGTTGTGAAGGTTAATGATGGAGAAGGTTTGACACCAAAGACGTAAAGTGTTTGGTTTATTAAAGCTTTTATTGTCTCCAGCTCATTAACAGAAGAAGTTCTGTGGATTCTCTTCTGATCAGACATTTATGATCCTCACATGGTTTCATTGGTTTTCTCACAATCATGTGAACATCAACACAATTAAAATGAGGACTTTCACTTTTTAAACATCTGCTACTTTTCTCCTACTTTGTTGTTTCCTAATCAATGATTGATAAAAACAGACTTTTCAAATAAACTCCATGTTGGTGATGCTCTTTAAAAAGTTACAAAATGTAGGAACTTTATCTGGTTATTGGAGTTTTATCATGTTTTAGAGCTGGCATCATTCTGTAGTTACTGTCCCAACATAAGCCCCTCCCCCATCTCAACGTGAGCCCCTCCCCATCTCAACATAAGCCCCTCCCCCATCCCAAAGCACTCACAGGTCAAAGCAGACCCACACTATCTCTCCACCTTGGATATGCTTCTCTAGGTTTACACCTGATTTATCGTCTGTTCTCCTCTGACACCAGGGCGTGGGGGGCGGGCCCTGACACCAGGGAGTGGGGGGCGGGCCCTGACACCAGGGCGTGGGGGGCGGGCCCTGCACACAGTCACAGACGTCCACTTTGAGTCCACGGACCTACGTTGTTCTTTTGGTGTTTTTGTGTATTTTTCTTGGGTTTTTGTTTGTGATATTGTGTCTGTTGTCATGTTGTGTATTTCTGCTGGTGCGTCTTTGTGTATTTCTTTTCTTTTTCTGGTGTAATTGTTTATTTGTATTAACATTAAATGTAATCTCTGAATACTTGATTTATTGTTATTTTTACAGTTGAAATGTCAGTGATTATAAACACGAGGATTGTAAAAAAAGAAAACATTTCTTACACTGATTGAAAGTCAATGATTTATTCTTCACTATGCTAAGCTAGGCTAACACATGCCACTGCTTGGACCGATGCTATGCTAACACAGACATGTAGCAGTAGCATCATGACTGAACACACACTAAAAATAAAGACATTATCACCAGCGCTCACAGACCAACACGGATATTTTATCTAGATGAAACGCTCTGTGGCTCCGCCCACCAACTTACTGTCAGTGTCGTGAACGCACCATCAGACCTTGTAAAACGACCTTTTTAATCCTCTTCTGTAGGGAAAGACGAGGAAACAGAAAGAAAACGGATTGTAATGAGTAAACCCTGAAACAATATTTAACTGTTATAAATGTTATGTGTGATTGTCTTTTCATGTTTTCATGGACAGGATGAGTTTTTCACTCTTTAACCTTCCAGTGTTGTCGTAATTTGCTGATTATGCAAAAACACCTGGAGCGTCTGTCACTATGGCAACAAAACACCGTAAGAACTACGTATTTACCTTATTGGAATGTGTGATTATCAGCATTGATACATAATGTTAAACTATTTGTAGGTGTCCACTGAGTGCACCCTGAGAGAGCTAAGAGAGAGAGGTCAAAAGACTGTGTGGCTCCACCCTCATCCGATTTTAACTAACACCACGGTGACTCCACAAGCCCCTCCCACTCACAGACCATTCAACCAAAATAATTTCTAACAACCATAACATTAGAACAATGAGCAATATGGCTCCTACACTACTGATTTGTTGTATAAATGCATTGCTACTGACATTAGCATTGTTAGCTTCCCGCTGTTCTACGGACATGTTTTTAATACAGTGGAACCGGACTGAGTTTACCACGTACTGAGATCGATTATGAGCATAATGCGCATGCAACCCTAACTCTAACCTAATCCTAATCCTAATCCTAATCCTAATCCTAATCCTAATCCTAATCCTAATCCTAACCCTAATCCTAATCCTAATCCTAATCCTAATCCTAACCCTAATCCTAATCCTAATCCTAATCCTAATCCTAACCCTAACTCTAACCTAATCCTAATCCTAACCCTAATCCTAATCCTAATCCTAATCCTACCCTAATCCAGTAAACTAATAAAACACGTGTTTGTTCACTTTGAAAACAAAAATAATCAAAACTCAATTATTTTTTTGCAAAAATTCTTTTTTCTGGAGTGAGCCTGTATGCTGATGATCCACCTCAATACGTGGTCCCATAATAAAAAATATAATGTGATGATGTTTATTATATAAAATATCTGCTCACATTAAACATCTACAAGTGAAAGGTTTATTTTAATAAACTACAGACATCTCAGAGGCTACACTTCCAAAATAATTATATTAGTATCATATTATTCGTATTAATATTATCAAATAAATGTAAGAATAAAAAATTTAAATTATTATAATATTATGAGATGTCTGTAGTATATTAAAATGAATATAATTATGGTGTTTTCTACTGTAAATATTCATGAGCTTTTTCTTTCTCCTTTTTACAGTAACAGACAAAAATAAAACCAGAGAACTTTCACACACCAGGAGGATATTATAATTCTACTTTAGTTGTGCAACGAGCTGCAAAGTAGTGTTTAAATAGAGAAATGTTTAATAAATGTTTGAGATCCTTATTGTATGAATATTAACATTGAATAAGAGATGTTAAATAATCGTTACCTGAAAGAAAAAACAATGATTATCATAATAAAGGACTAGAACTCACCCTCTCCTCCTCCTCCCTTAGGTCAGGCATGGTGCTGACACACAGCGTGACGGCGGTAATGGCCACAAACAGAACCGACAGGAAGGCAAACATCTTCCCTGGTAGTCCAGAGTGGGGGTTGTCCACCATGTCCCTGAGCCCGCGCATACACCCTGCCCCCGGCGTCTCCTCGGGGTCCAGGGGGCTCTGCTGAATCTCCTCACAGGATGGAGGAGGAGAAGTCAGCTCAGAGTCCTCCTCCTCTAACCTCTGCTGCTCCTTCAGCTCCTCCTGCCTCAGGCGAAGCTTCCTGAGGCAGCACCAGTCCAGGTGGTTCTCCTCCACCCCCCAGTACAGGAGCTCCTCCTGGAAGGACAGTGCACACATCTCCCTGAGGAGACGTAGCTTTCCCGCCGCCAGGAAGGACACAATGACGCGGAACGCGGAAGGGCTTCGGTCAAAGAAGAACTCGTTAGAGCTGATGTCGTAGTCGTCGCACACGTCCATGATCTCCTCCTCGTTGCTGCAGCTACGCAGCTTTCCCAGACGCGTGAGGGGGAAGTCGTCCAGCGTGGACCAGGGGATGTGGTACTTTATGCCCCCCACGTTAATGATGGCCGCCCCCTCAGCCAGGCCCAGCTCCTCCGCCTTCTTCTGAGGCTGGAGCAGGAGCTGCGCTCGTTTGTAGAACAAACCCTTCTTGGACGTGACTTCCTGTGGTTTGGCCACTCGTTTGAAGTGGACGGTGGTAAATTGGTGGTCTGCGCTCCCTGCCAGGAACGCCACCTCCTGGTACATCCCTACGACGATATCGGGGGACCCAGTCCTGCACGGTGAAATAGGAGCGGCTTTTCAGGGGTTAACCATTCAGTCTCTGTAGGACAGAACACACACACACACACACACACACACACACACTGATCAGTGACTCTTGCTGTGTTTCCATTAGTTTTTCTCACAATCAAAGTAATATTTCTAAAGTTTCCACAAAGTCTAATGTGTGTTTAAAGGTGTTTCCATTGAAGGTTGTTTTGGGGGCGGAGCCTGGTAATTCTGGTGAAATCTTATACTGTGAGACTTCTCTGTAGGAAGATGTACGTTTAGAACCTCCTTAGAACATTCTGTTCTAATGTGATTGTCAAAAACTACAGTAAATGTAGCAGTCTCACAGGTGCCCACTAGATGGAGACACCAGGGGACAAGAAGCCACACCCAAGAGAGAGAGAGAGAGAGAGAGAGAGAGAGAGACTACTAATAGGCACACCTGAGCAGCACCTGCTGTTCTCCATGCTGTTGCTCATGCGTCCTTTGTTTGTTACAAATGTAAGAAACCTGCAACCAAATGTTGTATATTGTTTAACCTTGTGTATTATATATTGTTTAATATTATTGAATGGAATATACTTTACATAACTTTGGAGATTAAACTACTGTAAACTGCATTAACTGTTTCCTGATGGTCTGTGGCTCCAGTAAGAACATTTATACATAACAGTGGTACTAATCATTATTAAGTCTAATAATCACTAATCATTATTAGTCTAATAATCACTAATCATTATTAGTCTAAAAATAAATAATTATTATTAGTCTAATAATCACTAATCATTATTAAGTCTAATGATCAATAATTATTATTAAGTCTAATAATCACTAATCATTAAGTCTAATGATCACAAATCATTATTAGTCTAATAATCACTAATCATTATTAAGTCTAATAATCACTAATCATTATTAGTCTAATAATCACTAATCATTATTAAGTCTAATAATCACTAATCATTATTAAGTCTAATGATCAATAATTATTATTAAGTCTAATAATCACTAATCATTAAGTCTAATGATCACAAATCATTATTAGTCTAATAATCAATAATTACTATTAGTCTAATAATCACTAATCTTTATTAGTCTAATAATTAATAATTATTATTAGTCTAATAATCACTAATAATTAAGTCTAATAATCAATAATTATTATTAGTCTAATAATCACTAACCATTATTAAGTCTAATAATCACTAATCATTATTAAGTCTAATAATTAATAATTATTATTAAGTCTAATAATCACTAATTATTATTAAGTCTAATAATCAATAATTATTATTAAGTCTAATAATCACTAATCATTATTAAGTCTAATAATTAATAATTATTATTAAGTCTAATAATCACTAATTATTATTAAGCCTAATAATAACGAATTATTATTAAGTCTAATAATCACTAATCATTATTAAGTCTAATAATCACTAATCATTATTAAGTCTAATAATCACTAATTATTATTGAGTCTAATAATCACTAATTATTATTGTCTAATAATCAATAATTATTAATAAGTCTAATGATCAATAATTATTATTAAGTCTAATAATCACTAATCTTTATTAGTCTAATAATCAATAATTATTATTAGTCTAATAATCACTAACCATTATTTAGTCTAATAATCAATAATTATTATTAGTCTAATAATCACTAACCATTATTTAGTCTAATAATCAATAATTATTATTAGTCTAATAATCACTAATTATTATTAAGTCTAATAATCACTAATCATTATTAAGTCTAATAATTAATAATTATTATTAAGTCTAATAATCACTAATTATTATTAAGCCTAATAATAACGAATTATTATTAAGTCTAATAATAACGAATTATTATTAAGTCTAATAATCACTAATCATTATTAAGTCTAATAATCACTAATTATTATTGAGTCTAATAATCACTAATTATTATTGTCTAATAATCAATAATTATTAATAAGTCTAATGATCAATAATTATTATTAAGTCTAATAATCACTAATCTTTATTAGTCTAATAATCAATAATTATTATTAGTCTAATAATCACTAACCATTATTTAGTCTAATAATCAATAATTATTATTAGTCTAATAATCACTAACCATTATTTAGTCTAACAATCACTAATTATTATTAAGTCTAATAATCACTAATCTTTATTAGTCTAATAATTAATAATCATTATTAAGTCTAATAATCACTAATCATTATTAAGTCTAATGATCAATAATTATTATTAAGTCTAATAATCACTAATCATTAAGTCTAATGATCACAAATCATTATTAGTCTAATAATCAATAATTACTATTAGTCTAATAATCACTAATCTTTATTAGTCTAATAATTAATAATTATTAGTCTAATAATCACTAATCATTAAGTCTAATAATCAATAATTATTATTAGTCTAATAATCACTAACCATTATTAAGTCTAATAATTAATAATTATTATTAAGTCTAATAATCACTAATTATTATTACGTCTAATAATCAATAATTATTATTGAGTCTAATAATCACTAATTATTATTGTCTAATAATCAATAATTATTATTGTCTAATAATCAATAATTATTAATAAGTCTAATGATCAATAATTATTATTAAGTCTAATAATCACTAATCTTTATTAGTCTAATAATTAATAATTATTATTAGTCTAATAATCACTAATCATTAAGTCTAATAATCAATAATTATTATTAGTCTAATAATCACTAACCATTATTTAGTCTAACAATCACTAATTATTATTAAGTCTAATAATCAATAATTATTATTAAGTCTAACAATCACTAATTATTATTGAGTCTAATAATCACTAATTATTATTAAGTCTAATAATCACTCATTATTATTAAGTCTAATAATCACTAATCATTATTAAGTCTAATGATCAATAATCATTATTAGGTCAAATAATCACTAATTATTATTAAGTCTAATGATCAATAATTATTATTAGTCTAATAATCAATAATTGTTGTTAGTCTAATGATCACTAATCATTATTAAGTCTAAAAATCACTAATCATTAATAAGTCTAATAATTACTAATTATTATTAAGTCTAATAATTACTAATTATTATTAAGTCTAATAATCACTAATTATTATTAAGTCTAATAATCACTAATTATTATTAAGTCTAATAATCAATAATTATTAAGTCTAATAATCACTAACCATTATTTAGTCTAATAATCAATAATTATTATTAGTCTAATAATCACTAACCATTATTTAGTCTAATAATCACTAATTATTATTAAGTCTAATAATCACTAATCTTTATTAGTCTAATAATTAATAATCATTATTAAGTCTAATAATCACTAATCATTATTAAGTCTAATGATCAATAATTATTATTAAGTCTAATAATCACTAATCATTAAGTCTAATGATCACAAATCATTATTAGTCTAATAATCAATAATCTTTATTAGTCTAATAATTAATAATTATTATTAGTCTAATAATCACTAATCATTAAGTCTAATAATCAATAATTATTATTAGTCTAATAATCAATAATTATTATTAAGTCTAATAATCACTAATCATTATTAAGTCTAATAATCACTAATTATTATTGAGTCTAATAATCACTAATTATTATTGTCTAATAATCAATAATTATTAATAAGTCTAATGATCAATAATTATTATTAAGTCTAATAATCACTAATCTTTATTAGTCTAATAATTAATAATTATTATTAGTCTAATAATCACTAATCATTAAGTCTAATAATCAATAATTATTATTAGTCTAATAATCACTAATTATTATTAAGTCTAATAATCAATAATTATTATTAAGTCTAATAATCAATAATTATTATTAAGTCTAATAATCACTAATTATTATTAAGTCTAATAATCACTCATTATTATTAAGTCTAATAATCACTAATCATTATTAAGTCTAATGATCAATAATCATTATTAGGTCAAATAATCACTAATTATTATTAAGTCTAATGATCACTAATTATTATTAGTCTAATAATCAATAATTGTTGTTAGTCTAATGATCACTAATCATTATTAAGTCTAAAAATCACTAATCATTAATAAGTCTAATAATTACTAATTATTATTAAGTCTAATAATCACTAATTATTATTAAGTCTAATAATCACTCATTATTATTAAGTCTAATAATCACTAATCATTATTAAGTCTAAAAATCACTAATCATTAATAAGTCTAATAATTACTAATTATTATTAAGTCTAATAATCACTAATCATTATTAAGTCTAATAATCACTAATTATTATTTAGTCTAATAATCACTAATTATTATTAAGTCTAATAATCACTAATTATTATTAAGTCTAATAATCACTAATTATTATTAAGTCTAATAATCACTAATCATTATTAAGTCTAATAATCACTAATCATTATTAAGTCTAATAATCACTAATTATTATTAAGTCTAATGATCAATAATTATTATTAAGTCTAATAATCACTAATTATTATTAAGTCTAATAATCACTAATCACTATTAAGTCTAATGATCAATAATTATTATTAAGTCTAATAATCACTAATTATTATTAAGTCTAATAATAACTAATTATCATTAAGTCTAATAATCACTAACTATTATTAAGTCTAATAATCAATAACTAATATTAAGTCTAATAATCAATAATTATTATTAAGTTTAATAATCACTAATTATTATTAAGTCTAATAATCAATAAATATTATTAAGTCTAATAATCAATCATTATTATTAAGTCTAATAATCACTAATCATTAAGTCTAATAATCACTAATTATTATTAAGTCTAATAATCAATCATTATTATTAAGTCTAATAATCACTAATTATTATTAAGTCTAATAATCACTAATTATTATTAAGTCTAATAATCACTCATTATTATTAAGTCTAATAATCAATAAATATTATTAAGTCTAATAATCAATCATTATTATTAAGTCTAATAATCACTAATCATTAAGTCTAATAATCACTAATTATTATTAAGTCTAATAATCACTAATTATTATTAAGTCTAATAATCACTAATTATTATTAAGTCTAATAATCAATCATTATTATTAAGTCTAATAATCACTAATCATTAAGTCTAATAATCACTAATTATTATTAAGTCTAATAATCACTAATTATTATTAGTCTAATAATCACTAATTATTATTAAGTCTAATAATCACTCATTATTATTAAGTCTAATAATCACTAATTATTATTAGTCTAATAATCACTCATTATTATTAAGTCTAATAATCACTCATTATTATTAAGTCTAATAATCACTCATTATTATTAAGTCTAATAATCACTAATTAGTATTAAGTCTAATAATCACTAATTAGTATTAAGTCTAATAATCAATAAATATTATTAAGTCTAATAATCACTAATCATTATTAGTCTAATAATCAATAATCATTATTGACACTGTATCTAGAGAACCTACTTTTGACATGGTCTATCAGCTCACCTAATGTTCTCGCAGGAGTTCTTATTTTTCTGCAACTCCTCTTAGACTATTAATGCAGCACTAATGGCACGTACTGTAAGTCATCTCATAGGGACAATGTCAAGGTCAATGTCAGTGTCAAAACCAAAATGTTCCATATCCAAATATTTATTGTACAAGTTGGATGCAAACATTTCTGAGAAGCTTTATTTATTAGGACCAAAGCTGTGGGACCTCCCAGTAAAAAGATCAGTAGGGGTCAAAGTTCATGACGTCACAAAAAAGAAAATTCTTATAACTTGGCCACAAATAGATCCAGTTCTCAGCCTGGTACCATTGAACAACATTTCCTTTCAATGTGTGACCTTTGCTCAAGGTCATATTTTAAGGTCAAGGTCAGTCTTCAGTTTTTCCTGCATTATTTTTTTCAATTTCATCAGTAAAAAGAACAACATTGAGGAACATGACTCAACAACACAATAACATGTCTTTCACATGAACCATTCTTACAATTCAGAAATATGTAAAACATTTCTTTTCCACAAATTTTGCATTTTAATTTTTCAATTACTAAATACATATTCACGTTGTGTTTACAGGTGTTAGCTAGTTTAAATTAAATCCATACAGAACTTTTTGAGATATCATGCTTAACAGACAAACAAACACACGTGGAAACATGACCTCTTTGGCAGAAGTAATCAAGTAAAAACACTTCTATGATCCATCTACAGGACTCCACATCCCACAATGCAATGCACCAAACTTTTCCAACAATGTCAATAAGCGAGTGTTTACAGTTTACAAAACTTACTTTCTAACAGCAACTAGAAATATATTATTTAGGTTACTTCTCTTTACTTCTTTGAGATATTCCAGAAAAGAGGTTGAACAATCTATCTCTCTAACTAGTCTATCCATAAACTCTGAGTTAACAAACTTTGAGGATCTGATTCTATTACAGCTGGTATGAAGTGAACCAATCAACTCTGAGTATGTAAACCTTTGGTTTCACGAGCGCCATAAAAAGCCATCATCAATGGAGCAAAGATAACACGAGCTACCATGGCAACCAGCCAGAGGACAGTAATTTATTTCAGAATGAGGAACATTGAGTGAGATTCTATTAGTCTTTATGTTTCACATAAGGTCTGTTGTCACTTTAAGGACTTTAAAAACACTTTGCACACGTTTGTGTTTGTTCCAAAGAACCAGACTGATTTAGACCTAGTAACTTCTTTTATTGTGAAGGAGGAACTGGCAGGAAGTGGTTGACTTCAGGGATATCAATGTTAGTTGTGTTCAGTGCTTAATTTGTAAATCATCAGGTCTCGGACCAAACGCAGGGTGTTGTTCCGGCACCAAGAGAAGGACAAAACTAACTAAACCAGCCAATAATATCATGTGAACACAAACAACCAATCAGCGTTAAAGAAGTGCAGACGTTATAGAGCATCCGTCTCTCACTGAGTGACATCTGTCACATCTGCCATGTTTCAGCACCAAGGACAGCGTTAAATTACTGCTAATTTAGCCCCAAAGTTCAAAAAGCTTTCAGAACACAAAACCCCACAAATACTAAATAGTTACAAACGTTTACACCCATAACATAAGGCCATAACTCCTCTAATGAATCAGAAAATTTAAATAAAATGCATCTTTACCTTTTATTTGTCAAAACAGCCAAAAAAAAAAAAAGTCATGGAGAACTTTGTATCCTCACAACTTGTTTCCATATTTCCAGCCGAGGACAGCCTTGTCTTTCATAAACCTAGAGCAGCAGCTCATCTTAGCTTTGAACTGAACCTCTGTCTCACCCCAATCACCACTGGATGTGCTGCGTTATGTCACCATCGCTGCAGCTGATCTCCATTTTAGTCTGTGTTCATTTCCAGCAGGTCTGCTGCGTGTCTCCCACCAGATACACACAGGACTTCTATTTCTGGTGGACACCAGAGGACAACGCATCAATCAGACAGAAACTAATGCTGAGGTGTCACTAACGCAAAAAATAATAGCTTCAAAGTCACTAATAGAGTTTTTTCTCAGCTTTTTGTCACAAACTGGTGATTTGTGTGAAACTTTCCTCTTTCAACTGATGATTACATTACATCAGTCAAAAATCAGTCAAAATGCTCTAAAATGTCTGGAACTGAATGAGTTAAAGACCAAAAAGTGAAAAAGTGGTTGTTTTTGTTTTTAATGAGATGCTGGTTGTGTTCTGGTCACTGTACCATTACCAGTTTATAAAGATATACATGACTGTACTCTATGTGCTCAGTGACGATGGGCCTCATACACGTGTTATTTATAATAAATCATGATCTGTATTAAAATATATTTGGTAAATATAACATAGTCTATTCTAACCCTTTAAATATTAGATAATAAAGATAAACACATGAATTTACAGTTGTTCATCTTAGTGTCATAATGACATTAGCATCATAGAAATGTCAGGAACATTATTCATCTTCATAATATTCACCACAGCCATGTGGACACATGTATGAACACATCCCAGATAAACTCTATCCTCACTGATAACCTGCTGTTCTCTCTCCCTGATGAAGCTCTTTAGGGCTGAACAAAGTGTTACTGACAGTAGATCATTGGGTCTGACCCCAACAATAAGCTCATTGTCTTATGGAAATAATGTTTAGCCTTTAGGGTGTTTCACCACAGCCGCTTAGTCGTTAAATGATGATCTGATCACTAATACAGCAGGAATCATAAAGTATAGAAGCTTCAAACCAAAACTCTATATTTGGTTTGCTGATTAAAAACGTTGACAGATCAATTCTCTATTATTGGCTGATAAAGAACCTGTGGCTCAGTCACAATAACATTATTTATATTTACATAAATCTCTGCGTCATCCACTACATCTTTATCTGTGCACATCACATGATCACCTGATGAATCCATCACCACGACCACATCCTTAATCTGATGTAAACCAAAGAAAACACACAAATTACATCAAAAATCAATCAAAAACAAACACAATGATTAAAAAAAGGCACAAAAGAACAACAAAATATGCAGAATGACAGAAAAATGACTCCAAAAACCCAAAGTGACAACAAAACAACACAAAACTGAAAAATACACAAAAAAACAACAAAAAGTACACAAAATAACTGCAAAAAAGACAAAAATGATTTCAAAAACCAAAAAAGACCACAAAACTGACTCCAAAAAAATGCACAAAAGGACAACAGAAGTACACAAAATAACTAAAAAAATATCAAATGATGCTAAAAATATCATCAGATTTAGTCCAAATGTCATTTATTCATATATTCTACGTGTAATGTTGTAGTTTATTCCAGCTGACCTTCAAAAAAAGGGTAAAATAAGCAAAAATGGGCTCAAATATAATTAATATATTCATTAATTAATTTCTTGGAAGCATCTGGAGACCCCCACCTAGTGTCCCCACCTCAAAAGAACAACAACAATAGAAACATCCAGACTGAACTAAATGAGCTACAAACAATATATGAATCCTATCATCAGCCAAAAAATGATCCATCATTAGTTCTGACCTCATCATCTGATTGGACGACAGACATTGTCTGAGTGCTGATAGAGAGACATTTTAATAACAGTTAATATCTGTTTATGTGTTGCCATGGCAACAGCCTTGTCTCATTTCCAGTTGTGGACCTGTTTGTGTGGGCGGAGCCAAATAAATGATGAAATAAACCAATCATAGCCTGTTGTCTCTTCACACTGTTGACTAATAAAATGTGTTGATAAAAGATAAATATCTCTCATGTGATATTTATTAAATATGTCTCAATGTTGACAAATGAGGTAAAAAATCACATTTTTGTAATTAGTAATTGTTTTAATTAGACGTATGGAACGTACTGAGAAACGTTTAGAGAATGTAATCAATTTACCCCATACAGTCACTGTGTGTGTGTGTGTGTGTGTGTGTGTGTGTGTGTGTGTGTGTGTGTGTGTGTGTGTGTGTGTGTGTGTGTGTGTGGTTCACACAGGCTGGGGGAGTCAAAGCTGCTGCTGCAGGAAAGGAAGCGAGAGGCTCAGACTTTAGTTTCTGAGTGTGTGTTTCTCCTACACACACACTCACACACACACAGGATTGTTTTTAACAAACCAGGATATCTGACATCTGCTCTGCAAGAGTTCCAGTTTTCTGGAGTTTTTCATATCATATCCATAATCCATGTTCATACGCATAGCGTTACTTTAGCATAAAAAATGATCTTTTTTAAAATGGTTTCTTTAATGTTTTTCTGTTTAGAAATGAAACTGCTAGCTCTAGTGCAACATATCAATTATTAATATTAATGAGTGCTATAGTTCTATATTAGTGAGGAAAAGCACAAGTATGAAGACAATTAAAGACGTTAAACAGGAGTTACATTAAGAAAACTTTCTAGATTCATTCAAATAATTAAGGTTGTTTAAAGAGTAACAGTAACATAGTAGGGCGGACCCTGTGCACATGGAAAATAATAATGTGTACAGTGTGAGGTAAATAAATCCTGAGCTTTACTAGTTTACTGATGTTTATTATTAGGGAATCATCTATAAATTATTAATAAACATAAACAAACAAGTAAACAATATTTTATTTGAATTAAGTCTAACCAGCACTTCAGTTTAAATGGATGTTAACATTATACTAAATACACATTAGGTTTACCTGACTCTCCTGATTGTTTTATACATTAAAATATTCCAATATTAATAACAATAATGAGGTTAAATGAGCTTCTGCAGAGCTAATGCTAACGAGCTAACGCTACACGGTGGTGTACGGTGGACACAGTGAACCACAGCTTTAGAATATTGACATTGATAGTCTTTGGTCTTTGGAGAGAGCAGACGTGTTTTCATTCGCTCCGATAACACGACCTTGGCTACAGCTGAACAGCCTGAAAAACTGGGCCCAAGACTGAAGGAAAATGGTGAAAAAACCCTTCAGGCCCTTCAGAACCCAATTCGGGTTTGGAAGAGGTCAAGGAGATGATACGCGAGGGTCTACGAAACCTATCTGCCGAGATAAAGTCGTTGGAAAAGACGCTGGAAAACTCACTGGAAAACCTACAAAGCGAAACAAAGGTACTGAAAGAAAAGAATGAAAGAAATGCTGAAGAGATAAAATTGTTGAACGCTAGGGTTGAACAGCTGGAACAAAAGGAAAGAGAGAAAGATGTCATCATCACAGGCCTAAAGATAAAACCCAGGAGTGACGAAGAAACAAAATCGATTGAACAACAGGTCATTGACTTCCTGAAGTCGAAGGACATTGTCCTGAACCCTGACAACATCAACTCCTGCCATCTACTGCCAAAGAAAAATGATAACAGAGCTGTAAAAATAACCTTCACGAATAAGAAATTCAAAGGAGAACTACTGAAGCAAGGAAGAAAGCTGAAGGGAACGAAGGTGTACATCAATGAAAACCTGACGAAACAAAATGCAAGCATCGCATAGAAGGCACGCCAAATAAAAAAAGAAGGAAAAATTGTGAGGACGTGGACAAGGAACTGCAGGGTTTACATCACACCACTGGGAGAAGAGAACGGAAAACCAATCCTCATCAAAACGATGGAAGACTTGGGAAAATACGAAGGATCCACCTAAACAACAACATTACTGATGGTAATCATGGATATGGACCCAGATCTATATAAACACTGGAAACAAAACTCAGACTGTGATTATTTTACGGAGACTGAATTAAATTAAATTCATTTCAATTGCTAGGTGGTGGGGTGATTAAGGATTACATTAAATTTAAATTCAAAGTGTTTATTGTCATATGTGCAGTTAGAAACACGTTTTCCTGTACAATGAAATTACTACCTTGCTTATGAACTAAGATATAATAATGTGTTTATACAAGTTAAATCTAACAGTGGAAAATACAACACTGCCAATAGAACTAACAACAGCTGGATTAACCTTGATGTAGAGACAAAACAAGCTGCAAACTTGTGTGTCCAAAAGAGACATTCCCGAGTGGTAACATTATGGATGAAAAGGGAAAAACCTTCCAAACACCTTCGAAAGAGGAACTGTTCTTGAACTGGAGGAATGCTAACAACGTCTGGCAGGGAACAAGGCCAACACGAACAAAGATAGAGGAGGAGGACAACACAGATGAGAATACACAAAAAAGGACTGTTCAGAACAACTCAAGAATGTTTGACCAGAGAGACATGTAAACCCATGTAAATTTGCGATGGTAAAACAGGGGGCGGGACCCAGATAAGCAAACTGCTTCTCTCGTCTCCTTTTTCGGCATGTACAAAAAAAAAAAAAAAGTGAATGTAACCATGTCGGAAATAAACTGAATAAATAAAAAATATAAATAAAAATAAATATCTCTGTCTGTGTTTCACACACTAAACCCAAAGGTGGTTCCATCACATGTTTAATTATCTGCTGGGGGCGTGGCCATGACATCACACACACACTTTATTATTAAAAGAGCTTTAAAACACATCCATATAAAGTCTGCTGTGATTAAATCATATCAGTTATTATCTTTATAAATACAATCAATTGATTAGCTTTATAAAAATATAATTTAGTTATTTTTTTAATGTCTTTAGGTTGCCAGAACATCACCAAAATAAATCACCTGTTCCATGTCCCATTATCAACATTTCATGTACATAATCACACAAACACACAATCACACAATTCTGAAAACCGTTTTTCTAAAGTAATAAAACAATGAGTTTAAAAAGGATCATCGTTTGATACGACAGCATTTATCATATGATTATGAATCAGAATCAGAATATGATTATGATTATGAATATGATTATGATTATGATTATGATTATGAAAATGAATATGAATATGAATATGAATATGAATATGAATATGATTTTGATCATGAATATGGTTATAAAAATGAATATGCTTATGAATGAAAATGAAAATGAAAATGAAAATGAATATGATTATGAAAATGAATATGCTTATGAATGATTATGATTATGAAAATGAATATGAACATGAATATCATAATGATTATGAAAATGAAAATGAAAATGAATATGATTATGGATATGATTATGAAAATCAATATGAATATGATTATGAATATGAATAACAGTCAGTGATAACTAGTCGTACAGAGGAGAACCTTTAATATTAGCTTTTCAATGTCTGACTTCAACTCGTCTGATTCCATTGAGAGGATTTATCAGCCTGTGCTAGTTTTACATAATCACTAACAGTTAGCATTAGCAACACATCACAACAAAGTGATTGGGTGACTGTGAGCATCAATGCTAATGCTAATGCTAATGCTAATGCACTAAAACACCATGACATCTCATCATTGAACATTAAAGTAGAACATCAAGGCTGACACTGTGTCATCATGTGATTCACAGCTGAGTTTGTCCAACGTGAGACGGCACTCAGAGATGATGAAGATGATGAGGATGATGAAGATGATGAGGATGATGAAGATGATGAGGATGATGAAGATGAGGATGATGAAGATGAAGATGATGAAGATGATGAGGATGATGAAGATGATGAAGATGATGAAGATGAAGATGATGAAGATGATGAGGATGATGATGAAGATGATGAAGATGATGAGGATGATGAAGATGATGAGGATGATGAGGATGATGAGGATGATGAACATGATGAAGATGATGAGGATGATGAACATGATGAAGATGATGAGGATGATGAGGATGATGATAAATAGACATGATTTATATAGAGCTTTATCACCACTGAAACAGTCTCAAAGCTCTTTACATATCAGCTCATTCACCAGTGGGACAGGACTGACATACAAGGCACTAGTCGACCACTGGGAGCAACTTAGGGTTCAGTGTCTTGCCCAAGGACACTTCGACACATAGTCAGGTACTGGGATCGAACCCCCAACCTCTAGATCAGAAGACGACCCTCTACCACCTGAGCTATGGTGGAGATAAAACACTGAACAATAATGTGTTTTACTGATTAAAGATTTTACTGAGACAAGGTTCACCAAGAAATCTAATTCAATTAAATTCATCATGGACGTTAAAAATTAATTTAACTCAGTTTTAATTAAACAAAGACAAATCTGCTCTCGTCTTAATATTTATATATATATTTACATTTCCTGTAGACTGTGGCTCTACTAATGTGTTCAGAACATATAAAGTCTATATAAATGTAGACTTTATATGTAATACAGTGATGCTCCCAAATTACAGCCACAGAAAATTTCCTTCAAAAAACCCTTTTCTTACAAAAAACATCGAATGAAACAGGATGTTGTGATGAACATGTTCTTCTGAGCGTCTGTATTTCATACATCTATACACTAGTGTGTAGTGAGTGTGTTCATGTTTCTGTGTCACATAGACACTGTAGTTATACAGACTGACACATGCTGATCTACATCACTACTGTACTAGCTCTATGTTCTAAACATCATTACCTGATGGATTAAAGTAACACTGGAATCTTTTCTCTCTGATCCCTCCCTCCTTATCTGACATGCTGCTTTGTCTCTCTACATCTCTATCCATAAACAAAAATGATGGAATTGATCAGCTGGTCTCAGTAAAATCAACCAAATGTTTTTGACAAAAAGAGAATGAACAGAGGTGAGCCCGTCTGTCCTGGAGGAACGTTTACGGCGGTATACGCGATGGCCTCATGGGAGAAGTGGAGGGTCGTGTGTCTGTCCATCCTTTCCGTTGAGGACGTGAATTATGACAACAGTTATTCTGCTGATTTTCTGACCTATCGCAAAGTCCGGATTACAATGGATTGCGTAGGGCTCTCAACACTCAGACTCATGCGATAAACAAACTCAAAAGTAGGCAGGATGTTACTTTGGAACGTCTACGTGGGTTGGAATCCAACATGGAGAGGTCAACTGCTCAGCTTCTGAGATAAGGCCACCATATTGGAGTTACTGCTTGAGAGACGGACCCCAAGGCTGAGGAAAAATTGTGCTCAGCCGTTAAAGTCCAGTTTATCTATTCTCCAGGATGTTTGTGTCAAATGACACTTCATCCGTTCCTCTTCTTCCTCCTCCTCCTCCTCCTCCTCTTCCTCTTCCTCTTCCTCTTCCTCCTCCTCTTCCCACCTGTGAACTTTATTTCTGAACTCAGATCTACCCAGTATCATTTCATATTATCTGCACCAGGACTGTACAGAACAAAGCGAAAGGGATCACGTTTCAACGCATTCTTTGGCCCACCGCCCCCCCTCCCTCCCACGTAGTGGCAGCAGGAGGGGCGCTGCACATGCACATCTGCTGGCTGCAATCTTCCGCTTCACGGGTCCCCTCCCCCTGACCATGCGTGCTCTGTCCTCAAATTTTGTTGTAACTGTGTTTCATTGCTCATGTGCTGAGGAGTTTTTCCTGCTCCTGCACTGTGCTCCCCTTAGGGAACATAGTTTAGGATCTGCCTTTTTCCCCTCTTCTTTCCTCCTGTTTTACCATTTTTCACCTAAACATGATACGGGGCGCTGCCTTAGTGGTGACCTACAGTTCTAGTCCTCCTGTGTCCCAAGTTCTATGTGATTCTGAATCTGAATCTAAATCTAATCAAAGCTGTGCATCAACACATTTAACCTAGACTTGTTTTTCTGCTCAGACTTTATTGAGTTAAAAATATCTAGATTTATATTACATTTTGAGAAAATTATTGAGCCAAGAGTTTTGGTTCACATAGTCCAGCCCTAGTGTATAGAATGTTAAAGTCACTTTGACCAATAGGAACAGAGAACTACTAGAACATGTCCAAAGCTCTCTTGACTCCTTAGTGCAGGTCTGCACACCTCCAGTAAGCTTCTCCATAGGTTCCCTGTGTCTGACATAGAATGAAGAATAAACACATCTACAGGTTAACAATCATAGCTCACACATGTTTTATAGACAATCCATGAGTAGGAACCAGCCTGATAGACTAATCTAATCTAATCTAATCTAATCTATCTTGTTTTACCAAGATGGCGCCGCGGATGGTCGCCTCGGTACTGCGCTCTCTCGTAGTTGTTGTGTTTTTCTTTATTTTTGTAGTTTCTTGCTCCCCTTCTCTGGTCTCTTTCACCAGAGAAGAACTAATAAACGTAGGACAGTCCTCTGCTGATCTTTTTTCACCGGTTCTCATTGAACCAGAAAGTTATGCAGAGATTCTCACCAGAGGAGCAGCAGCTCTCTATGGAATTTGCAGGAGACGCCGCAGACGCAGACGGGGTAAACGAGCAGGCGCGCTCGTAAAACTGAGGCAGCGGGGTTTACGCACTGAGCTTCCATCCATTCACCTGGCAAATGTCCGCTCTCTGGTAAATAAAATGGATGAACTGCTGCTCCTAAACACTAGAAACTCGGACTTTTGCAGATCTGCCGCCCTGTGTTTTACTGAAACCTGGCTCAGTGAACTCATCCTGGACAGCTCTTTACATCTACCAGACTTTCAGCTCCTCAGAGCGGACCACGTAAAAGAGCTGTGGGAAGACGAGGGGAGGTGGAATATGCTTTTACATTAACCAAGGTTAATGTACAGATGTTACAGTGTTGAAACAGACGTGTAGCCATAATCTGGAGAGTTTTTTTATAAACTGTAAACCGTTTTATTCTCCTCGTTTGTTATGGTCGGTGTTTACATCCCACCTCAGGCTTGTGTAACAGAGGTGTTACAGCACCTGGTCGACCAGATAGCAGACGTGGAGAAACAACATCCAGACTCTTTGCTAATCATTCTAGAGGATTTTAACAGAGCAAATCTAACCCACGAACTCCCTAAATACAGACAACATATAAAGTGTCCCACCAGGGGGGCTAACACACTGGACCACTGCTACACTGTAATAAAGGATTCATATCACTCTGTTCCCCGTGCAGCTTTGGGGCTCTCTGATCACTGTCTGATTCATCTCATCCTGACCTACAGGCATAAGTTTAAATCTGCTAAACCTGTAGTAAGGACTGTAAAGAGGTGGACAGAGGGGGAGGAGTTACAGGACTGCTTTGACTGCACTGATTGGAGTGTTTTTGAAGCTGCATCAGACCAAGATGAACTGACTGACACTGTGACATCTTACATCAGCTTCTGTGAGAACATGTGTGTGCAGACCAGGACCTTCTGCACATACAACAACAACAAACCCTGGTTCACACCTCAACTTAGGATGCTACGTCAGGCTAAGGAGGAAGCCTACAGGAGTGGGGACTGGGTCCTGTTTAAGCAGACTAAGTACACACTATCCAGGGAGATCAAAGTAGCCAAGAGGTGCTACACTGAGAAGCTAAAACAAAGCTTCTCAAACAAAGTCCCTTCAGAAGTGTGGAAAGGCCTGCGTGAGGTCACTAACTACAGGAAACCCTCCCCCCACCCTACAGGTAACAAAAGACTGGCTGAAGACCTGAATAGCTTTTACTGCAGGTTTTCTCACCCACCCCCCAGCTCATTAGCATCAGCCCATCACCTGGACTCTGCCCTTCCTGCTCCCCCCACTTCCCCCCCCTACCTCACCCTCTGACCCCCCACCTGCCCTGAAGATCAATGACAGAGATGTGTGCCAGCTATTCAAGAGACAAAAGATCAAAAAGGCTCCAGGACCAGACGGAGTATCTCCCTCCTGCCTGAAAGCCTGTGCTGAGCAGCTGGTCCACATCTTCACACGGATCTTCAACACATCACTGGAGCTGTGTGAAGTACCATCCTGCTTCAAAAGTTCCAGCATCATCTCAGTCCCAAAGAAACCTGCCATCACAGGACTTAATGACTATCGACCCATTGCTCTGACGTCTGTAGTCATGAAGTCCTTTGAGAGGCTGGTACTGAGCCACCTGAAGGACATCACAGGACCCCTGCTGGACCCCCTGCAGTTTTTCTATCGGGTAAACAGGTCTGTGGAGGATGTAGTCAACATGGGACTGAACTACATCCTGCATCACCTCCACTCCCCAGGGACCTACGCTAGGATCCTGTTTGTGGATTTCAGCTCTGCGTTCAACACCATCATCCTGGACATCCTTCACCAGAAACTCACCCAGCTCACAGTGCCGGCCTCCACCTGTCAGTGGATCACCAACTTCCTGTCTGACAGGAAGCAGCAAGTAAGGCTGGGAAGTATCACATCCATCACCTGGTCACTCAGCACTGGCGTCCCCCAGGGGTGTGTTCTCTCCCCACTGCTATTCTCCCTCTACACCAATGACTGCACCTCAGGGGACCCCTCTGTGAAACTCCTGAAGTTTGCAGACGACACCACCATCATCGGTCTCATCAGGGATGGGGACGAGTCTGCCTTCAGACGGGAGGTGGAACAGCTGGATCTCTGGTGGAGTCAGAAACATCTGGAACTGAACCCACTCAAGACTGTGGAGATGACAGTGGACTTCAGGAGAAATCCCCCCCCACTCCCCCCCCTTACCATTCTGAATAGCACAGTGTCTACCGTGGACTCCTTCAGGTTCCTGGGATCCACAATCTCACAGGACCTGAAGTGGACCTCCCACATAGACACAACCAGGAAAAAGGCACAGCAGAGGAAGTACTTCCTGTATCAGCTGAGGAAGTTCAACCTGCCCCAGGAGCTGCTGATAATGTTCTACACCTCCATCATTCAGTCTGTTCTGTGCACCTCCATCACAGTCTGGTTTGGATCTACAACCAAACTAGACAAACACAGACTACAAAGGATAGTCAGGACTGTAGAAAAGATCATTGGTGTTGATCTGCCCTCCATCCAAGACTTATACCTGTCCAGGGTCAGGAAACGGGCAGGTAGCATCACTGCAGACCCCTCCCACCCTGCACACAATCTGTTTAAACTCCTCCCCTCCGGCAGACGCTACAGATCACTGTACGTCATAAAAACAGTTTGTTCCCCCAGGCTGTCACTGTGATCAACACTATACAGTCAAAGAGAGTCAGACCTGTTTCTGTTACTGTGAAATAACCTAGAACTAAACATAACAACCCTGGATCAACCTGTCACTGTGAATGTTCATGTACATAACTTTTTCATTTAAATGTTCACCTGCACTACTCATCAATGCACTACTGCACTATTATCTTATTATTATTATTATTATTGTATTCTTATTTTATTTCATTATTATTATTATTATTATTATTATTATTATTATTATTATTATTATTATTATTACTATTATTATTATCTTGTTATTTTTTATTTAGTTTGCACATATTAGTCTAACTACTCTTATATTTATGTTTATACTTCTTTTTTCATTTATTTTTCTCTATTTTATTTATTCTTCTTTATTCTAGTTGATTGTTATTATTTAATGTTATACTACCTGAGAGAGCACAGGTCACCAAAAGAAATTCCTCGTGTGTATTCATTCACCCCTGGCCAATAAAGTTGATTCTGATTCTGATTCTGATCTAATCTAATGATGATGAGAGGTGAGGAGGAGACAGAAGGAAAAGCCCTGAGGACAGATTTAAAGCATGGAACCATGTGTCCATCACTAAAAGTTCCCAGAGGAACCATAGAGATCACACAACGCAGCTGTTAGCACGTTAGCACGTTAGCTCAGGGCAGGAATCACATCATCATGAAGACAATACAGTTCATATAATGTGATTAGGAATCAGCAGCTGGAGACTTACACCTACATTAGAACACATGAATGATCCTAGATCAGGATCATTAACACATTAATCATCTCAGGTCAGGGTTGATCAATACTCTACTGTACACTACAGCACCTATTTATTCATGAGTGATTGATCAGTGTTTGTTCTTTTATATCTGACTCTAAATGTTACATTATGTCACAACATTTCTTTACTAAATACATTATTTACAACTAAAAACATTGATCAATAATGATGCAAAATACAAACCACTAAAGATTAACTTCTGTTGTTCCATAACTATATATATATATATATATATATATATATATATATATATATATATATATATATATATATATATATATATATATATAGTTATATATATATATGGAAATAACTAATAATTATGTTTCTTAAGCAAAAAAGTGTTGAAACAGACATTCAGTCAACACACACAGTGAGTGGACACACACACACACACACACAGTGAGTGGACACACACACACACACGTTAAAAGTTTTCACACTCAACTAGAACATTTGTAGAAAACAACGTTGTCCTCCTGCGTCAGAGCGGCTGGAGGAAACACATCAGACTGAGTTCTGACGTGTTCCAGAGGTTCCAGAGGTTTCAGTGCATGTGATAATCCATGAAAACATCACAGTGACATAAATGTGATCTAACAGAACCATGAAGAAGAAGAAGAAGAAGAAGAAGAAGAAGAAGAAGAAGAAGAAGAAGAAGAAGAAGAAGATCCCAGTGTGTCCCACTAACACTAACCTGCGTGTGCGTGTGTTCGCCCCTCAGCGCGCAGCTTGGCTCCTGGTCCTGCTCGGTGCACATGGTCCTGTGCTTCATGGAGGAAGAGGAGGAGGAGGAGGAAGAGCGGAGAACAGCTCACTCCATCCAGCGCGTCCCCGTGTGTGCGTGTGTGTCCGTGTGTGTGCGCGGCACTGCGCTCCGCTCCAGCCCTGCACACAGCAGCAGCTCCACTGACTGACTGTGAGCTGACACGGTGTGACAGAGAGAGTCATCATGATGGGAGGGATCTATGGATCCACGGTGCCACGTTTACGCAGCGCATAAGGAGATAAGGTGTCATGGTTTCTGCTGCTGTGGAGGAAATGAGACATGTGACACATCAACATCAAAGCTCTGACATTAAAGCTATGTTGGTCTTTTATTGTGAAAGTCACAGAGCGAAAACCACACACAATAAAGTAGAGGAAGAAGTGAACCTTCAGATGTGCTGCTAAACTAAAGGTTTTACTGGTATTACTGAGGTAATAAGTATTCAATTATACATTTATTCATTCATGTATTTATTTTTGCAATTATTTATTTGTTCAAATATTTATTTATTTGTTTTTTTCAATTTATGTCTGCATTTTTAAAAATCAAAAATCGACCTTTTAGGACATGGAAGATTCCATTAAATTTTAGAGGGGATCTGGATCAATAAACTGATTCTGGATCAGTTGGAAAATGAAAAAACTCTATCTCTCTTCATACTAATGCTACAGCGTTACTAATGTTACAGCGTTACTTATACTACAGCGTTACTAATGCTACAGCGTTACTAATGTTACAGCGTTACTAATGTTACAGCGTTACTTATACTACAGCGTTACTTATACTACAGTGTTGCTGATGCTACAGCGTTACTAATGTTACAGCGTTACTAATGATACAGCAATACTTATACTACAGTGTTGCTGATGCTACAGCGTTACTAATGTTACAGCGTTACTTATACTACAGCGTTACTAATGTTACAGCGTTACTTATACTACAGCGTTACTAATGTTACAGCGTTACTTATACTACAGCGTTACTAATGCTACAGCGTTACTTATACTACAGCGTTACTAATGCTACAGCGTTACTTATACTACAGCGTTACTAATGCTACAGCGTTACTAATGTTACAGCGTTACTTATACTACAGCGTTACTAATGTTACAGCGTTACTTATACTACAGCGTTACTAATGCTACAGCGTTACTTATACTACAGCGTTACTAATGCTACAGCGTTACTAATGTTACAGCGTTACTTATACTACAGCGTTACTAATGCTACAGCGTTACTTATACTACAGTGTTGCTGATGCTACAGCGTTACTAATGTTACAGCGTTACTAATGATACAGCGTTACTTATACTACAGTGTTGCTGATGCTACAGCGTTACTAATGTTACAGCGTTACTAATGATACAGCAAAACTTATACTACAGCGTTGCTGATGCTACAGCGTTACTTATACTACAGCATTACTAATGCTACAGCGTTACTTAAACTACAGCGTTACTAATGCTACAGTGTTACTAATGTTATAGCGTTACTTATACTACAGTGTTGCTGATGCTACAGCGTTACTAATGTTACAGCGTTACTAATGATACAGCGTTACTGATGCTACAGCATTACTGACGCTACAGCGTTACTAATGTTACAGCGTTACTTATACTACAGCGTTACTGATACTACAGCGTTACTAATGTTACAGCGTTACTTATAGTACAGCGTTGCTCATGCTACAGCGTTACTTATACTACAGCGTTACTAATGCTACAGCGTTACTTATACTACAGTGTTGCTGATGCTACAGCGTTACTAATGTTACAGCGTTACTAATGATACAGCGTTACTGATGATACAGCGTTACTAATGATACAGCGTTACTGATGCTACAGCGTTACTGACGCTACAGCGTTACTAATGTTACAGCGTTACTTATACTACAGCGTTACTAATGATACAGCGTTACTGATACTACAGCGTTACTGATGCTACAGTGTTACTGATACTACAGCGTTACTGATGTTACAGCGTTACTAATGCTACAGCGTTTCTAATGATACAGCGTTACTGATGCCACAGCGTTACTGATGCTACAGTGTTACTGATACTACAGCGTTACTGATGTTACAGCGTTACTAATGCTACAGCGTTACTAATGAGACAGCGTTACTGATGCCAGAGTGTTACTGATGCCACAGCGTTACTGATACTACAGCGTTACTGATACTACAGCGTTACTGATGTTACAGCGTTACTAATGCTACAGCGTTACTAATGCTACAGCATTACTGATGCTACAGCGTTACTGATGCTACAGCGTTTCTAATGATACAGGGTTACTGATGCTACAGCATTACTGACGCTACAGCGTTACTAATGCTACAACGTTACTGACGCTACAGAGTTACTGATGTTACAGCGTTACTAATGCTACAGGGTTACTAACGCTACAGCGTTACTGACGCTACATTACTAATGCTACAGCGTTACTGATGCTAAAGCGTTACTGATGATGCCACAACGTTACTGACGCTACAGCGTTAATAATTTTACAGCGTTACTGATGCTACAGTGTTACTGATGCTACAGCGTTACTAATGCTACAGCGGTACTGACACTACAAACGTTACTGACGCTACAGCGTTAATAATTTTACAGTGTTAATAATGTTACAGCGTTACTGATGCTACAGCATTACTGATGCTACAGCGTTACTGACGCTACAACGTTACTAATGCTACAACGTTACTGACGCTACAGCATTACTGATGTTACAGCATTACTAATGCTACAGCGTTACTGACGCTACAACATTACTGATGCTACAGTGTTACTAATGCTACAGTGTTACTGATGCTAAAGCGTTACTGATGATGCCACAACGTTACTGACGCTACAGCGTTACTGACAATACAGTGGTAATAATGTTACAGCGTTACTAATGCTACAGCGCTACTAATGCTACAGCGTTACTAATGCTACAGCGTTACTGATGCTACAGCATTAATAATGCTACAGCGTTAGTAATGCTACATAGTTACTGAGGCTACAGCATTAATAATGCTACAGCGTTACTAATGCTACAGCGGTACTGAAGCTACAATGTTACTGACGCTACAGCGTTACTAATGCTACAGCGTTTCTAATGCTACAGCGTTACGGATGCTACAGTATTACTGATGCTACAGCGTTACTAATGCTACAGCGTTACGGATGCTACAGCATTACTGATGCTACAGTGTTACTGATGCTACAGCGTTACTGATGCTACAGCGTTGCTGATGCTACAGCATTACTAATGCTACAGTGTTGCTGACGCTATAGCGTTACTGATGTTACAGCATTACTAATGCTATAGTGGTACTGACGCTACAACGTTACTGACGCTACAGCGTTACTAATGCTACAGCGACACTGACGCTACAACCTTACTGACACTGCAGTGTTACTAATGCTACAGTGTTTCTTGTGCTACGGCGTTACTGATGACACTACAACGTTACTGATGCTACAGCGTTACTGATGCTACAGCGTTACTGATGCTACAGCGGTACTGACGCTACAACGCTACTGAAGCTACAGCGTTAATAATACTACAGTGTTCCTAATGCTCCAGTGTTATTGACGCTACACCTTTACTGATGCTACAACATTACTAATGCTACAGCTGTACTGATGCTACGACGTTACTGATGCTACAGCATTAATAATGCTACAGCGTTAGTAATGCTACATAGTTACTGAGGCTACAGCATTATTAATGCTACAGCGGTACTGACGCTACAATGTTACTGACGCTACAGTGTTACTAATGCTACAGCGTTTCTAATGCTACAGCGTTACGGATGCTACAGTATTACTGATGCTACAGCGTTACTGATGACGCTACAACGTTACTGACGCTACAGCGTTTACAACCTTTAAACGACCTCAATGGATGATCTCTTTGAGCTCAGAGAGAGTTAGTTACATAGACTGTGTTCCTATTGTTCCTCATGGGGGCATTATTAGTCAGGATGTATTGGCATCATCACTAATGTATTCATTCCCCTTTATTCTTCTTCTATGTTATTATTCTTCCTTATCTTTAAACTCGTCCCACAATTTTCAACCTATTTCAACAATTGAGACATTAAACTTTTCAGAATATTCTGTACTTCTCTGATATGTTTCAGTTTTTTTGAAACTTTTCAATTGTTTGAGTTATTTCCTGTGCAACATTTTACTCCCATCCACTTTTATTGGAACTTAGGAGCCCTTCATCCTCAGCCATGCTTTAACTGATTCAAACCATTCAACCTTTATCATGTTCAGTTACGACCTTCAACCCATTTACACTTCTTTTTAACCAAATTGTTAATATTAAGCTATTGCCATGTTATTGGTATTGCTAGGTGAATGCTAATGATAGGTTAGTGCTAATGCTAGTCGAATGCTAATGCTAGGTTAATCCCAATGCTAGGCTATTTCTAACGCTATGCTAATGCTAACTATAGGCAAATTAAATTTTTAGGCTATTGCTAAGGCTAGGTTAACGTAACCCAGGTAAAATCTACCTTTGCATATACAGTATTTATAAACTATAATATTCATTATTATATATAGTATTGAACAGGTAGAACTTACCGTTTATATAAATATATATAATCAATTGATGTATTTATTTACTGCCTCAACAACTTCAACTCATGCATCAACACCTCTTTAAAAAATGTTAAGTAGATATAGTGTGACCTTCCTCAGCCAAAGGCAACATCTTGGCAGCCATTTTACCTGTAACTTCCTAGTCACACCTGTGTGGAGAGGAAGCTTCCACAGCCCCAAACAAATCTCCAAACAAATTGTAAATACCTAATCCCTTGCTTTATATAACACTCTGTAAGCAAAACACCTTTTTATTTATTTATTTATTTATTTATTTATTTATTTATTTATTTATTTATTTATCCATCCATCCAAATATTCTAGTTAATCATTATTATCATTAATTCAGTGTATGTGATGATTGTGTTGGACTGTCACCTTTGTGCCAGAGAGCAGCTGCTAGCGTTTAAAGGCAGATTTCAAAGTTATTAAGATGAAAATCTGAAAATGTACATTTCATCCAGACAACATGTATGTGTTGGTCATTTTTTTTTAACAATGATTTATTGGCTCCATCAGTGAGGTTTAAATTGTAATCATTTTTTTAGCATGACAATGAAATTCAAAATATTTAAAACAATTTGGTTTTTATGATAAAATTAAGATATTTTCCAAACATCAACTACAATTACTGCCAAAATGTGTCATTTTAAGAAAAACAATGAAAATGTATTTAGCAAGAATTTGCAAGTAACATTTTTGTCATGTTTTTCTTTAATTTCTTGTGAAAGAAAATAGAACATTCTCATGGTAAGATACAATCTGATTTATACTTCTTGGATGTTAAAAGTGTTCTCAAAACATGGAAAAAGAAATATAAACACTGTGTAAGATTATATAACAAAATACATTTAGAATTTCAAACTGTAGGATAAAAATCACTTAATGCTTTCAATTAAAATGGTGAAAAGTCTAAAACTGACTTTATTTATATATCGTTCATCTGAGTCATGTCAATTCAAAATAAAGTGATATTTTCAGCCGATCAGAGTCAGTGTGTTGACATGTTGGGATGGTGGGAGTTGAGAGTTTCAGTCAGCTCACAGAAAAGGAGTGTAGGACAGTCTGAAGTTTTACAGTGATGCAACAGGTTTTAATGTTCTAATGTTTATTCAGTGTTAGCGACATTTTGATGAAAGTTTCAAATCTGTATCACATGTGGGCAGACCTTCATTTGGGTCAGATCCCACCAAAGCAAGATTATTATTATTTTATTTTCCAGCACCTCATTTGCTTTTAGGTGTTTTGAAGCCAATCAGTGAATATAACCTTGAGATAAAGAGTTGTTTCAGTGGAAATGACGAAGCAGCAGCAGCAGTTTGCGTAGCTAGTTGCATCAGTTGGCGTAGCATCAGTTAGCATAGCTACTAGCAACCGTTAGCGTAGCTAGTTGCAGCAGTTAGCGTAGCGAATAGCATCAGTTAATGTAGCAACTAGCATCAGTTAGCGTAGCGAGTAGCATCAGTTAACGCAACAACTAGCATCAGTTAGCGTAGCGAGTAGCAACAGTTTGCATAATGATTAGCATCAGTTAGCGTAGCGACTTTCATCAGTTAGCGTAGCTAGTAGCAGCAGTTAGCGTAGCTAGTAGCAGCAGTAAGCATAGCTAGTAGCAGCAGTTAGCGTAGCTAGTTGCATCACTTGGCGTAGCATCAGTTAGCATAGCTACTAGCAACAGTTAGCGTAGCTAGTAGCAGCAGTTAGCGTAGCGAGTAGCATCAGTTAACGAAACAACTAGCATCAGCTTGCATAAAGATTAGCATAAATTAGCGTATCGACTTGCATCAGTTAGCGTAGCGACTTGCATCAGTTAGCGTAGCTAGTTGCATTAGTTAGCTTAACAACTAGCATAAGTTAGCGTAGCGAGTAGCAGCAGTTAGCGTAGCTAGTAGCAGCAGTTTGCTTAGCGAGTAGCAGGAGTTCACGTAGCGAGTAACAGGAGTTAGCAGAGCTAATAGCAGCAGTTGGCGTAGCTAGTAGTAGCAGTTAGCGTAGCTAGTAGCAGCACCTGTAGCAATGATGCTAATACGGGAGAACCTGCCTCCAACAGATAGGACACAGGAGGAGAACTATCCAGGAGACATGAGGAGGACTCAGGGACAAAGAGAAGTTAGTAGCAACAGCTTGCGTAGCGAGTAGCAGCAGTTAGCATAGCTAAAAACAGCAGTTAGCATAGTTAATAGCAGCAGTGAGCGTAGCTAGTAGCAGCAGTTAGCGTAGCTAGTAGAAGCAGTTAGCGTAGCTGGTAGCATCAGTCAACGTAGCTGGTAGCAGCAGTTAGCATAGCTAATAGCAGCAGTTAGCATAGCTAGTAGCAGCAGTGACCGTAGCTAGTAGCAGCAGTAAGCGTAGCTAGTAGCAGCAGTTAGCATAGCTAGTAGCAGCAGTGACCATAGCTAGTAGCAGCAGTAAGCGTAGCTAGTAGCAGCAGTTAGCATAGCTAGTAGCAGCAGTGACCGTAGCTAGTAGCAGCAGTAAGTGTAGCTAGTAGCAGCAGTTAGCGTAGCTAGTTGCATCAGTTGGCGTAGCATCAGTTAGCATAGCTACTAGCAACAGTTAGCGTAACTAGTTGCAGCAGTAACGAGTAGCATCAGTTAACGTAACAACTAGTATCAGTTAGCGTAGCAAGTAGCATCAGTTTGCATAATGATTAGCATCAGTTAGCGTAGGGACTTGCATCAGTTAGCGTAGCGACTTGTATCAGTTAGCGTAGCTAGTCGTATTAGTTAGCGTAACGACGAGCATCAGTTAGCGTAGCGAGTAGCAGCAGTTAGCGTAGCTAGTAGCAGCAGTGACCGTAGCTAGTAGCAGCAGTAAGCGCAGCTAGTAGCATCAGTTAGTGTAGCGAGTAGCATCAGTTAGCGTAACAACTACCATCAGTTAGCTTAGCGACTCGCATCAGTTAGTGTAGCTAGTAGCAGTCGTTAGCGTAATTACTAGAATCAGTTAGCGTAGCAAGTAGCAGCAATTAGCTTAACTAGTTGCGGCAGTTAGCATAGCTAGTAGCAGTAGTTAGCCTAGTGAGTAGCAGCAGTTAGTGTAGCAAGTAGCAGCAGTGAGCATAGGTAGTAGCAGCAGTTAAAATAGCTAGTAACAGCAATTAGTGTAGTGAGCAGCAGCAGTCAGCGTAGTGAGCAGCAACAGTTAGCGTAGCGAGTAGCAGCAGTGAGCGTAGCGAGTAGCAGCAGTGAGCGTAGCAAGTAGCAGGAGTTAGCGTAGCTAATTGCAGCAGTTAGTGTAGCTAGTAGTAGCAGTTTGCGTAGCTAGTAGCAGCAGTTTGTGTAGCTAGTAGCAGCAGTTTGCGTAGCGAGTAGCAGGAGTTAGCATAGCTAATAGCAGCAGTTAGCGTAGCTAGTAGCAGCACCTGTAGCGATGATGCTAATACAGGAGAACCTGCCTCCAACAGACAGGACACAGGAGGAGAACTATCCAGGAGACATGAGGAAAACTCAGGGACAGAGAGAAGTTAGTAGCAGCAGTTAGCCTAGCTAGTAGCAGCAGTTAGCATAGGTAGTAGCAGCAGTTAGCCTAGCTAGTAGCAGCAGTTTGCGTAGCTAGTAGCAGCAGTTAGCGTAGCGAGTAGCAGCAGTTAGTGTAGTGAGTAGCAGCAGTTAGCATAGCGAGTAGCAGCAGTTAGCGTAGCGAGTAGCAGCAGTTAGCCTAGCTAGTAGCAGCAGTTAGCATAGTTAGTAGCAGCAGTAGCATAGTTAGTAGCAGCAGTTCACATAGCTAGTAGCAGCAGTTCGCATAGCTAGTAGCAGCAGTTCGCGTAGCTAGTAGCAGCAGTTAGCGTAACGAGTAACAGCAGTTAGTGTAGCGAGTAGCAGCAGTTTGCGTAGCGAGTAGCAGCAGTTAGCATAACGAGTAGCAGCAGTGAGCGTAGTTAGTAGCAGCAGTTAGCATAGGTAGTAGCAGCAGTTAGCCTAGCTAGTAGCAGCAGTTAGCATAGTTAGTAGCAGCAGTTTGCGTAGCTAGTAGCAGCAGTTAGCGTAGCGAGTAGCAGCAGTTAGCGTAGTGAGTAGCAGCAGTTAGCATAACGAGTAGCAGCAGTGAGCGTAGTTAGTAGCAGCAGTTAGCATAGGTAGTAGCAGCAGTTAGCCTAGCTAGTAGCAGCAGTTAGCATAGTTAGTAGCAGCAGTTTGCGTAGCTAGTAGCAGCAGTTAGCGTAGCGAGTAGCAGCAGTGAGCGTAGCTAGTAGCAGCAGTTAGCATAGCTAGTAGCAGCAGTTAGCGTAGCTAGTAGCAGCACCTGTAGCGATGATGCTAATACAGGAGAACCTGCCTCCAACAGACAGGACACAGGAGGAGAACTATCCAGGAGACATGAGGAAAACTCAGGGACAGAGAGAAGTTAGTAGCAACAGTTCGCGTAGCGAGTAGCAGCAGTTAGCATAGCTAAAAACAGCAGTTAGCATAGTTAATAGCAGCAGTTAGTGTCGCTAGTGGCAGCAGTTTGCGTAGCGAGTAGCAGCAGTTCGCGTAGCGAGTAGCCGCAGTTCGCGTAGCTATTAGCAGCAGTGAGCGTAGCTAGTAGCAACAGTTAGCATAGCGACTAGCAGCAGTTAGCATAGCGAATAGCAGCCGTTAGCATAGCTAGTAGCAGCAGTGAGCGTAGCTAGTAGCAGCAGTTAGCGTAGCGAGTAGCCGCAGTTAGCGTAGCTATTAGCAGCAGTGAGCGTAGCTAGTAGCAAAAGTTAGCGTAGCGACTAGCAGCAGTTAGCATAGCGAGTAGCAGCCGTTAGCATAGCTAGTAGCAGCAGTGAGTGTAGCTAGTAGCAGCAGTTAGCGTAGCGAGTAGCAGCAGTTAGTGTAGCTAATAGCAGCAGTTAGCGTAGCTAGTAGCAGCAGTGAGCGTAGCTAGTAGCAGCAGTTAGCGTAGCGAGTAGCAGCAGTTAGTGTAGCTAATAGCAGCAGTTAGCGTAGCTAGTAGCAGCAGTTAGCGTAGCTAGTAGCAGCACCTGTAGCGATGATGCTAATACAGGAGAACCTGCCTCCAACAGACAGGACACAGGAGGAGGACAATCCAGGAGACATGAGGAGGACTCAGTGACAGAGAGAAGTTAGTAGCAGCAGTTAGCCTAGCTAGTAGCAGCAGTTAGCGTAGTTAGTAGCAGCAGTTCGCGTAGCGAGTAGCAGCAGTTAGTGTAGCGAGTAGCAGCAGTTAGCGTAGCGAGTAGCAGCAGTTAGCGTAGCGAGTAGCAGCAGTGAGGGTAGCTAGTAACAACAATTAACGTAGCGAGTAGCAGCAGTTAGCATAGCTCGTGGCAGCAATGAGCATAGCTAGTAGCAGCAGTTCACGTTGCTAATAGGAGCAGTTAGAGTAGCTAGTAGTAGCACCTGTAGCGATAATGCTAATACAGGAGAACCAACAGACAGGACACAGGAGGAGAACTATCCAGGAGACATGAGGAGGACTCAGGGACAGAGAGAAGTTAGTAGCAGCAGTTAGCCTAGCTAGTAGCAGCAGTTAGCATAGGTAGTAGCAGCAGTTAGCCTAGCTAGTAGCAGCAGTTTGCGTAGCTAGTAGCAGCAGTTAGCGTAGCGAGTAGCAGCAGTTAGTGTAGTGAGTAGCAGCAGTTAGCATAGCGAGTAGCAGCAGCTAGCGTAGCGAGTAGCAGCAGTTAGCCTAGCTAGTTGCAGCAGTTAGCATAGTTAGTAGCAGCAGTAGCATAGTTAGTAGCAGCAGTTCACATAGCTAGTAGCAGCAGTTCGCATAGCTAGTAGCAGCAGTTCGCGTAGCTAGTAGCAGCAGTTAGCGTAACGAGTAACAGCAGTTAGTGTAGCGAGTAGCAGCAGTTTGCGTAGCGAGTAGCAGCAGTTAGCATAACGAGTAGCAGCAGTGAGCGTAGTTAGTAGCAGCAGTTAGCATAGGTAGTAGCAGCAGTTAGCCTAGCTAGTAGCAGCAGTTAGCATAGTTAGTAGCAGCAGTTTGCGTAGCTAGTAGCAGCAGTTAGCGTAGCGAGTAGCAGCAGTTAGCGTAGTGAGTAGCAGCAGTTAGCATAACGAGTAGCAGCAGTGAGCGTAGTTAGTAGCAGCAGTTAGCATAGGTAGTAGCAGCAGTTAGCCTAGCTAGTAGCAGCAGTTAGCATAGTTAGTAGCAGCAGTTTGCGTAGCTAGTAGCAGCAGTTAGCGTAGCGAGTAGCAGCAGTGAGCGTAGCTAGTAGCAGCAGTTAGCATAGCTAGTAGCAGCAGTTAGCGTAGCTAGTAGCAGCACCTGTAGCGATGATGCTAATACAGGAGAACCAACAGACAGGACACAGGAGGAGAACTATCCAGGAGACATGAGGAGGACTCAGGGACAGAGAGAAGTTAAAGTTCTGATATAGACATTAAGACAGAGGCTCAGTTCAAAGCTCAGATGATCTGCTGCTCTAGGTTTATGAAAGACAAGGCAGGCCTCGGTCAGAAATATGGAAACACGTTGCTAGGATACAAAGTTCTCCAGTTTTGAACAAATAAAAGATAAACACACGTTATATTTACATTTTCTGCTGAGTCATTAGAGGAGTTATGTTATGAGTGAAATGTGTGGCTACATTAGCGGTGATTTAGCGCTGTCCTTAATACTGAAACATGGATGATGTGACAGATGTCTCTTGTAACGTAACAGGAGATTGTCCGTGCTTCTTTAACGCTGATTCATCATTCTTTTATTATTATTATTTTTGCTATGTCTGCACATGCTGTCCAAGGTCAACACTACAAGAAGACAGCAATGCATTTTATTTATTTTTTGTTATTGCAATTAAATAAATTGCATTATTTTATTGTATAATTGTGACCATCCCTAAGGAAGGGTAAGAAACACTTTATTAAAGGGAGAATATAAAAAGGGAGAGCAGTGTTACACCTAGGTGAGGGGGTGGGGGGGAAGAGAGCAGGGAGGAGTGATTCAAGGGAGAGAAATGGAAGGGTGGGGAGGAGTTGATTACTGTAAAGTGAGAGTGAGATCATTCTTTTATTAAACATTGAGGTTATTTAGTTGTTTGTGATCACATGACACTTCGTTAGCAAAAAGAGCTTTAAAAACATTTCATTCCGTAACATTTCTCTCTTTGTGCTGGAACAACACGCGCTGTTTGTTCCTGGACCTGATGATTTACACGTTAAACTCTGAAAATGATTGATTTGTTTTCCAAGATTTTGCTAATGTTGGACTTTAGAGGTGTGCTGTAGCGCCACCTTTAGGACGCTGGGCCTGTTTTTACAGCTGAGATGATCTTTCTTTATAGAAGAACATGTAGGATAACATTAGGTTCCCTATAAAGAAACGTTGGTAATTTTTCTTTGAATGTTTATTTATTTTGCTCCACATTGTTGTTAATAATCGTTTGTTGAGAACTGATTGTTTTTATTGCTAAAACTGTAATCAGACCAAACATAAAGCTGTGCGCGGTGAAAACACTCCATGTCGTCTCTTTTATGGACACTAATGAAGTTTGGAGAAGGTTTGAGTGTTTCCTTGAGTCGGGGGTGTTGGTAGCTCTAACGTAACGATTATTCTGCAGAGAACCTTGAAATGAAGGAAAGTAATGGACTTGTTAATGTAGTGAAACTAACCCTAATGGTTCTACAGAGATCATCTAACAGCAGTAAACACTTCCTCTCCTGCTCTTTTTTCTTCTTCTGCTCCCAGCAGCTGCTGAACCCTGACGTTGAGCTTCACTTGGTCTCATTTCACAGAACTGATGAAATGGAAACTGAAAGTTTGTCACATAAAACCATCTTTAATTTAGCACTGCTGAGTCAGGCTGCTATTTCTGTTTTACATGCAATAAACAAAGAGCCATGTGTGCTCACTAGTGTAAAAAGTCAACAGGAAACAGCACTAAGCTAACTGATGTAGCCGTTAGCATGTAACACTGATGGATTAGCAACCAGCCCGATGCGCTACATCAGCCAGGATAGATAATAACATCTAACTTTAACACTTTCATCATAAAGAATAAAGAGCTTCTAACATGATTATGATCCAACATGTTTCCTCCATGTAGCGTTGCTCAGTGCGCGGTTAGCACACGTGGGTTAGCTGAGTCAGGAAATGAGGCTTTTTAAAAGCACCTTTTCTCATCTGCAAACACTATTAGCACTGCTATACAAATACATTAGCCTTTTAGCACCGTACAGTCTGCTGGCTCAATAAGCTAGCACTAGCTAGCTGCTACACACCAGAAGCTAGCTAGCATTAGCTCAGGGGCCCTCAGACTAAATTTGTGAGGCCCCCAAAGTAAACACAAAAAATGACCCCAAAACACACACAATGAAGGAAAAATATTAAAAACAATGGCTTAAGTATAAAAAATGACTTCAAAATGACAACAACCACAAACAAAATCACATAAAAACATTGACAGTACAATTATTACATATTATTATATATTACAAATGAATGAATTGTATAATTATATAGATATATATCAATGTATTATGTCTCTTATAGTACAAATAGGTGTAGATTATAATAAGATTAATGTATAGAAATAAAGTATAGTAGTAGATATTACAAGGGATAGGATCATAAAAGTTTATACTTTTTGAACATGTACAGGCTTCATGTGCAAGATTTTATAACCATTTATTTTCTCTTTGTTTGATTTATTAATAATAATAATAATAATAATTATAATAATAATAAACAGGAAGACATAGTCATCAACATCCCCCTCCAAATTGCTTCTCATTATAATTCACAACCTTTTCCTAAATGTCCTAAATCTAAGAACTTATATACATAAGAAAATATTATCCTATCAGAATATAAAATTACTAACTATCTTAAACTGATGGACGGAGCTACTTTGTGGGTGGGGATAATAATAATAATAACTAGAACTGGAAGCCATTATGAAAGGGGGCCAACCCTTCTCAAGCGACTTGACCCCCAGGAGAGTCCATGGAAGTACATCACGAAGAATGACGGACTTGTGGCGAGCGTCAGGACACAGGCCAATGTGCCAATTGCAGTGAACACGTAAATATAAAGTTTATGAAGTTGTAAATTAAAATGTGAAAGTTACAGGGAAAAAAGCATTTGCACCCATTATAGCGCCACCTAGTGGTGCATATTTTAGTATGGGTGATCTGTGTGCTCTTATATATGTACCCTGTAAATTTCACAGCCCTCAACAAAACACTTCAGCTGATATAAAGGTTTGTTGTTTATGTTGGAATAAGCCACGCCCACTTTGACCAATCGCGATTACATTTAAAAGTGGCCTAAATTATTCAACTTTTGCTCATACCCTCACAGTCACATGACAACCAAGAATCTTAGATTTGTTGTTAGCATTTATTTTGACCGAGATATGCAAACAGTTTGCGTTTTTATAGCAAGCAAGAAAACTTTTCTTATTAACAATTTGCGCATATTTTGACCGAACAAAATGATTTCCTTAACCTCAGATCAGGTCCAACTGAAGACTCTACGTGACAAGTTTCACGCTGATTAGACAAAACCCCAAGGAGGAGTTAGAAAAAGTAGGTTTTGCAGTTTTTGCAATTTTGCGCCAACAAAACTCAGGTGGAAATGGGCGTGGCCTAGCCCAGCTGATTCAGTACTATTCAGGGAATCTGTGGATATGAGATTTTCGAAAGTACAATATACGGTGTGGGAGTTATATGCCAAAACGCGTTGACCTTGGTTATAGCGCCACCTCCTGTGGACATGTCTGAGTTTCAAACTCTATCAAGGTATTGATACCCTGAAGCCACACACCAAATATGGTTAACCTATCTTAAACAGTTTCTGAGAAAAGCTGTCCCTTTAACTCAGACGCAGCTCAAACCTATATCCCCCGCTACTTTGTGGAGTCATTAGAGCACCACTCTAAACTGTTGACAAGGAACTGTTTTTACCAACTGAGGAAAATCTCTAAACTACGTCCACTTGTGTCCAGAGATGATCTTGAGATGATTATCCACGCCTTTGTGTCTTCCCGTTTAGACTATTGTAACAGCTTATTTTCCTGTCTAAACAAAAAGGCGCTGTCTCGTCTTCAGCAGGTACAAAACTCTGCGGCGAGGTTACTGACTCGCTCAAACAGAAGGGCCCATATTACTCCCATTCTAAAAGCCCTTCATTGGCTCCCAGTCACTTTTCGTTTCAATTTTAAAATTCTGGTGCTGACCTTCAGAGCCTTGCATGGTCAGGCTCCCTCCTACATTAGAGACTTGTTGTGTCCTTATACCCCCTCCCGGAGGCTGAGGTCCCAGGATCAGAACCTGCTCATGGTCCCCCGTACCCGTTACAAGACCAGAGGAGATCGCTCCTTCCAGGCGGTCGCGCCAACGCTCTGGAACGATCTTCCGTTTTCCTTGCGTTTGCTTGATTCCGTTGATGCTTTTAAGAACCAACTGAAAACCTATTTGTTTCATAAAGCATTTTAAAATTCCAGTGATAAAGGGTTGTTTTATGACCATCATATTTTTGTGACTGTAACTGTAATTTGTATTGTATTGTATGCACTGTATGTATTGTGAAGCACTTTGTGACTCCTGTCTGTAAAAGGTGCTATATTAATAAATATTACTTACTTACTTACTAATAACCAAACCTTTGGCCTCATGGTTACGATCTGATGCTAACATCACATGCTAACCTGACACTGCCTTCACATGATAACCTGATGCTAACATCACATGATAACCTGATGCTAACATCACATGCTAACCTGATTCTAACATCACATGCTAACCTGATGCTAACATCACATGCTAACCTGATGCTGCGTTCACATGCTAACCTGATTCTAACATCACACGCTAACCTGACGCTAACATCACATGCTAACCTGACGCTAACATCACATGCTAACCTGACACTGCCTTCACATGCTAACCCGATTCTAGCATCACATGCTAACCTGATTCTAACATCACATGCTAACCTGATGCTAACATCACATGCTAACCTGACGCTGCCTTCACATGCTAACCTGATGCTAACATCACATGCTAACCTGATTCTAACGTCACATGCTAACCCGATGCTAACCCGATGCTAACCTGACGCTGACCTGATTCTAACATCACATGCTAACCTGATACTAACATCACATGCTAACCTGATTCTAACATCACATGCTAACCTGATACTAATATCACATGCTAACCCGATGCTAACCTGATGCTGACCTGATTCTAACGTCACATGCTAACCTGATACTAACATCACATGCTAACCTGATTCTAACATCACATGCTAACCTGATACTAACATCACATGCTAACCTGATTCTAACATCACATGCTAACCTGATCCTAACATCACATGCTAACCTGATTCTAACATCACATGCTAACCTGATTCTAACATCACATGCTAACCTGATACTAACATCACATGCTAACCTGATTCTACCATCACATGCTAACCTGATTCTAACATCACATGCTAACCTGATACTAACATCACATGCTATCCTGATTCGAACATCACATGCTAACCCGATGCTAACCCGATGCAAACCTGATTCTAACATCACATGCTAACCTGATGCTAACATCACATGCTAACCTGATACTAACATCACATGCTAACCTGATTCTAACATCACATGCTAACCTGATTCTAACATCACATGCTAACCTGATTCTAACATCACATGCTAACCCGATGCTAACCTGATGCTAACCTGATTCTAACATCACATGCTAACCTGATGCTAACCTGATTCTAACATCACATGCTAACCCAATGCTAACCAGATGCTAACCTGATTCTAATATCACATGCTAACCTAATGCTAACCTGATGCTAACCTGACCCAGGCTAAATAAAGAAAGTCAATGTACGTTAGTGTCACAACACGAGGAAATAGTTGATTTGATGGAGCAATTTTTAGCTGTTTATGAATCAGTCACATTAAAACATTAAGATATTGTCACTAGGATAAAAATTTTAATTGAATTAATGCGTAATATTGTACTTCTTGTTTTGTGTTTTTAAACTCATTTTGTGATTTTTTTAGTGTCTTTTTACACAATTTTATTGTTGTTTTTTAAATATTTTCATTCATTTTGTGTAATTATGTGGGTTTTTGTTGTCATAATGATGACAATCTAATGATTGAGAGACTTCCTGCTGTGTGAGGTGCACGTGTTGGTGAAGGAATGAAACGTGGTCTGTGATTGGCTGTGAGCTCCTCATCATTATACAGTTCTTATAAATAATGATCCTCTGTGGTCACGTGTACCGTACAAATGTCACAGCTCCATTAAACCAATCATCCAATCAAAGCGTCCGATTCCTGCTGCTTCCAATCAGTGCAAAGAACTCCTTCATTTCTACATGTGTTCTATTTTCATCTGGCTTCACCTGTATGATTATATATATATATACTAATGATCGTAGGAAATAATAATAATAATAATAATAATTAAAGGCGCGAGCGGCGTCATAGGTTCCGATGAAGCGGCCGGGGGCGGTAACCCACGGTCACGTATACCACTGTTTTGGGAATTGGCCTGAGCAAATTTGGTGTAAATTGGTGTAAAAACAACTGAGATATTGCATTTACCAAGAAATGGCGAAAGATTTTCCTGTCATGATAGGCCCCTCCCACTTTTCACAGCCTGCTCTATTTGCCATAGCAATGTGCTTCCATCTAATAAGATTCATCCTACAGTGTTTTGAAGTCAACACGACATGTCGTCTGTCCGCTACAGCTGCTCGTGTAGGACGACCACAGAAGCGGCGCCCTCTGAGAACGCAAGGCATTGTGGGTAAATCTCTGGACAGTGATCGTGTGTATCAAATATGAAGCAGTTTGAACTTTGCATTCTAGAGTTATAAGCGTTTTCGTATAACGGCGTAGTTATGGCGAGGGATTTTCCTGTGTCATGATAGGCCCCTCCCACTTTTCACAGCCTGCTCTATTTGCCATAGCAATGTGCTTCCATCAAATAACATTCATCCTACAGTGTTTTGAAGTCAACACGACATGTCGTCTTGCAGCTAGAGCTGCTGGCGTAGGACGGCCCAAGAAGCGGCGCCCTCTGAGAGCGCAAGGCATTGTGGGTGTTTTTGGTTGTCGTTTGTTGTTTGGGGCTGTACGGTCATCATGTATATCAAATATGAAGCAGTTTGAACTTTGCATTCTGGAGTTGTAAGCGTTTTCGTAAAACGGCGTAGTTATGGCGAAGGATTTTCGTGTGTCATTATAGGCCCCTCCCACTGGCCATGATGGGTAATTTGGTCATCGAGCGTTGTTTATGGATGGACAATCATCGTGTGTATCAAATATGAAGCAGTTTGAATTTTGCATTGAAGCGTTATAAGCATTTTCCTATTATAGCGTGCTGATGGCGAAGGATTCTCCCGTGTCATTATAGGCCCCTCCCACTGATCACAGCCTGTTTTTTCTTCCATAGCAATTTGCTCCCCTCTGTGTAGGTTCATCCTACAGTGTTTTGAAGTCAACACGACATATCGTCTGTCCGCTACAGCTGCTCGTGTAGGACGACCACAGAAGCGGCGCCCTCTGAGAACGCAAGGCATTATGGGTAAATTGGTTCTCGAGTTTTGTTTATGGCTGTACGGTCATCATGTGTATCAAATATGAAGCAGTTTGAACTTTGCATTCTAGAGTTATAAGCTTTTTCCTAGAACGGCGTGCTGTAAATGCTAACCGTGTACATGACCTTAAATGACACCGGTCGAAAACACAAGGCATGATGGGAAATGTTTCAAAGCAGTCATGACCAAGCTTGGGCACATGTCCTTTGTGTGAAATTTGAAGCTGATCGAAGTTTGTGTGTCAGAGTTATGGAGATTTGGAATTTTTTGCGTGCTAACGAAAATTAGCATTGCATTTTTGTGGCGGCGCCACGACCAAACCGTGACAGATACGAAAATTCTTGTGATAACTTTTCATCTTCAATGGGTCCTATGTGGTGTTGCCAAGTTTTAAGCGAATCGGATGAATCCCCTCAGACTAGTTCGCGCAGATGCGTTTCGAGGGCGAAACGCCATTTTTGACCTTTGACCCAAGATGGCTGACTTCCTGTTTGGTTTTGGGCGGGGTCACAATGTAACTTTTTGCTCATTCTGGGGCGAAGACTACATGTGGCGATTTTCATGCAAATCGGTCAGACCTGGCGGTCGTGTGGTTCCATCGTTTGTTTTGGCGGCTAAAACGCACGCTACGCGTGCGTTTTCTGTCCGTTTTTTTTCACGCCACCAAATTATCAAATTTTTCGCCAGGCCTGAGGTGCGTGCAAATTTCGGTGAGTTTTCGGGCATTTTTAGGGGGTCGAATTAGCGATCAAAGGCGAGCGGGGTATAATAATAATAATAATAATAATAATAATAATAATAATAATAATAGGAAATAAAAGCGAAAACAATAAGTTCCTCTGTCCCATTCTGGGACATCGGACCCTAATAATGCATTTTATTTGTAAAGCACTTTACATTTGTACACAAATATCAAAGTGCTACAGAGTGAGAACAGGAATATAAAACCAAAGAACAATCGAAATAGAATAAAAACATTAAAAATAAATGAGTTTTGAAATGTTTATTTTTTTTTACCAATTTATTTATGATTTTTAATATTTTACATGTGACACTAAGACAAACAGCCAGACACATAGTGTACATAAAAATATAAAGTCCAGAATTCATCGTAAACACAAATACTTGGATTAAAACAAGAACAACAAAATACACAATAAATGAGCTTATTTACATTATTAAAAATATCCACAATTTAGCCACAAAACCATTAAATATAGTCGGGTCATCTAAAGTTTTAAATTGTGAAATATTCCAATAAATTTCCTCAACCAATCTTCAAACACAGGTAATCATCTGATTTACACACGTCTTTATAATAATCATACCATAAGCAAAGGTTGTACAGAATGATTTATTCTTGTTTTCAGTGCATTAGAAATGTCAAACAATAGAACAATATTCATTTTAAATATAGAAGAATAACATTTAAATATCTTTCACACACTGGTGAAGTTTGAGGAAACATTTTATGTAACGTACGTAGTTTTTTAATAATAACATATGCAAAACTTAGAATTGAATTAATTGTAATCTAGAATGAATAAAACAATAATGAATATCTTTTAATGCTCATTTCCAAATGTTTTCCTAAATTCTAATATTAAGGTTCTCATTTATGCTTCATTTTATCATTGTTTGGCAAATTTATAAGAAAACATTTGAATCAATTTCAAAATGTATCTCTTAGTGTCTGTGGGCGGAGTTAGAGCTTAAACAAGGAGTTGTCTTCTGGAAGTAAATTATTAATGTTTTGACTTATAACAGTTATATTTTGGCAAGTCATACTGTATTTTACATGTAGTCGTTCAAAAGAACAAAGATGTTTATTAATATAGAGATCTTTTAAAGAAATGATGCCCCTCCCACTCCACTCTTTAAAAAGTGAATCTGTGATTAAAGTTATGATTAATCCATATTAGAGAACGTGCTGAAGCATGCAGTGTTTTATCATCTGATTATTTTAATGTTAAATATAGATAAATGTTGTTTTACACGTGACTTTGGGCTTCAGTGATTATTGTGAAATATTGGAATAAAATAAGTTTTCTTTATTCATCTTTTTTTAATTGCTAACTGAGATGGTATCAGAGACAGATTATGATTATTAATAAGTTGCTCATATGTCAGAACTCTTGTATTAACTGCCCATTAATGACGTAATAAACTCCATGTTAGTTTGAAATGATGTCTTACAGCTGCAGATAAAAGGAAAAATAACAGAATCAATCATTTTAAAATAGGACATTGGAATATATATCAGGATATTTTGAAACAAATAAAGAAACCATTTAATTGTATTTATTCAACCTATTAATGACAAGGGCAGCGTTTTTATATTATTTTTAAAGGTGTTTAAAATATCACTCAAGTTATATTTAAAAAGGTTTTTAAGTAAGTTTAATCCCTAAATATTTAACACTGTTTGATACGTTAAATAGGGTCAAAGTAACAAATATATAAGCTATATAATACTGATTTATATTAAAATCACATCTAGACAATAAAAATCCATCTTCATATCATACATTTTCAATGTTTAACATGGACTTAAAATATTCACCAAAATAATTGCAAATAGATTAAATAAGCAGATTGAATCTGTCATTCATATTATAGACCAGACAGGGTTTATTATTATTATTATTATATTCATTTTTTAATACTAGAAGACTAGGGATGTAACGATTAATCGTAAGGCAGTTAAAAAACGATTCATAGGTAGGGGGGCGGTGTTTAGCTCAGTGGGTAGAGCGCCCGCCCCATGTACAGAGGCTATAGTTCCTCACCTGCAGCGGGTCCAGGTTCGATTCCGGCCTGGGACCCTTTCCTGCGTGTCATTCCCTGCTCTCTCTGACCCCCTTTCCTGTCAAGCAACTGTCATATAAAGGCCACTAGAGCCAAAAAAAATCCTTAAAAAAAAAAAAAAAAAAAAAATCGATTCATAGGTATCACGGTTGATATCGATTTTCTGACAATTGAATCGCAGTACTTTTTTTATCCACAAGTGTAGGCGGCGGGCGGAGTCTGCTAATACTTTCTTTCTGGCTGCCTTCTACTCTTAAACATGTTAATAAATGATTCATTACCCCTTTAGCACCGAAAGAATATCTGTAATATTACTTGAATATCTGTAAAAGTCACGTTTTTCTATTAGCTCTGTCTGCTAGCATAGCATCTCTTCTTCACTGCTAGAATATCTGCATGCCAACCGACCACTGTGTTACCAGCGCCCTCTGCTGGTCCAAACAAATATGACGTAAATCAGTGCAATGACGGTTTTTTGTTTTTTTTTAAGTCCAATTGTTAAGGCACAAAATACATTTTCAGTTGCACTTTTAAAATAAAAAGAACTATTATGCAGTTTTGCATTGTTTATTATAGAACCAGAATTTAAATTAATAGGCTTCATTTTCATTTCTATTATTCCTTTATTTATTTCATTCAAGATTTATTTTTAGTTCAATTGCATTGTTTTGAATAGTTTATCAAGGGATTCTTTTGATAATGAAAAATAAAAGGAAAATAATACAGTATTTTCTAGTTTTGCAAATGAAAATATCGTGAATTGAATCGTATCGTGAGTTGAGTGAATCGTTACATCCTATAGAAGACTAATAAACATAATATATCATCAATATTCTATTGGCTCAAAACAAGCAACTGTGTTTGGAGGATGAAATTGTGTTCAAAGTTCTTTTTTATTAGAATCTAATCCTTTAGAGAGACATGGATGTCCACTCTCACCATTGTTGTTAAGTATTAGGGAAAATCCATACATCAAACATTACCATTGACGGAATAAATCAGAAAATCTCTCTTTATGCAGATGATATAATGATTTTTTTTGTCCAATCCTGAGCAATCTATTCCACATTTATTGAAATTAATAAATGAGTTCAGGATAAACCATAAACAGGTCACTTACAGCAGATTTAAACCCTGAATTTGTTACTTCAAGTGTTTCTTAAAACCATCTACAGACTGTGGAGCCCTGAGAAGGTCAGATGGTGTTCCAGAACCTGGCGCCGATGATTGAAAAGCCTCGTCTTCCATGGTTTTCAGCAAAGTCCTGAGGTAATGGAGGTGAAAGCAGTTAAAGCTTTGGAGGCATCGTGATGGTGTGTGGACGGTCAGGAGATCTTTTAGGCAATGTAAACCCCTCTTAAAATGGCGGAGGGCGTTGCTAAGCCAAATGTCCCAGATGATGATGTCACCGTTAAAAGGTGTATAGGTCGGGGGCGCTCGTGAGCAGCGACATGTGAGGACATGTAGCATTGTTGCCCTGCAGGGTTTCACCGATTTTTTAAAAAAAAAAAAACGTTACTGTCTGACATTTAAGCGCTACCTGCCGTCATCTGAAACCTTACTGCAAATACCAGTGTCGTGTGAAATATCATTTTCGCAATGTCTGTTTCTAAAGGCTCCAAAAAGGCGGAACTCGCGAAAGCAGCCGAGGCTGCTGCTACATCTCCGGATACGGCTAAGCTAATGGCTGCGATAGCTAACTTGGAAAAAACTGTTGTGGAAAGATAACTACGTTGGAGGCAAAAGTAGAATCCAAGTGCCAAACGCTCTAGGAGACGATTGATTCCCTCCACAGTCATTTCAAAGAGCAACTGTATGGTGTCCGGACGGAATTATGTGCTAAAATAGACCCGCTAGCCACTAGCTTCTCCGACCACCAGGCCCGGCTAACTAGCTTGGAAGAAGCTACAAACACATACTCTGATAGAGTGGTGGTTTTGGAGGAAGAGGTTCACAGTTTGAAAGAAACTGTATCAGCCCTTGTGAATAAAACTGAGGACCTGGAGGGAAGACAACGCCGCTGCAACATACGAATACTTGGGGTAAGAGAACAGTTTGAGGCCGGGACACGACCTGTTGCTTGTGTGGCTAAGCTACTTCAGGAACTTTTGAGCTTGGATGCGGCCCCCACACTGTACGCGGCGCATCGCAGTCTACAACCAGCCCCGGTGAGAGGACAGAGACCCAGGCCGCTCATTGTTAAGTTTCATTACAACCAAGAAAAACTGGAGGTTCTACGCAAAGCGCGGAGGAACGGGCCCCTGCTCTACAATAATGACAAGATCCTCATCTTTCCGGACCTGCCGCCTACAGTAGCGAGGAGGAGAGGGGCGTTCAAGGATGTGAAGGAGTTGCTCCGCGGCTGTCAAGACGTTAGATATGGTATGCTGTATCCCGCAAAACTGAGGATCTCCTCGCCTTTGGGGGAAAAGTTCTTTACTGATCCAGTGGCTGCTAAGGACTACACCATGAAGCATTTGGTGCAGAATGGCAGACAGGATGAGGGCTGAATATAATATAATGATGGGGAACTCATTGGTTTATAATGTGATTGTTAATATAATTGTTCTCTATTAACCCGCATATTGTAGAGTAGTAAGTTGGATGGCAGTATTTGATGTCATACTGTATTTTGTCAGTTAAGTATTCTTAGAAACCTTTTGTTCCCTGCTGAGGGGAATGTTAGTGTTAGAACGAGTTACATGTTACATCTAGGCTCTTTGGGGGGTGGGCTGAGGCTGTCTCCTCCTGTGTGGAGGAGGAGCCTGTGGGGGTTGGATTTCTTACTGTGTGTTTTGTTTTTTCTTCCTTTCCTTTTCTTTCTTTGTTTACTTGGCTGCACTCATTTGCTCCATACAGATGTTGCTCCACACCCACCATGATTGCCCATACTCAGTGTGAACATGGCCACCTCCTCTAATCAATACGAACAAGTGGGCCCTGTTCTACAACATGTATGACATGGAATGTGAAGGGACTTAATAATCTGGTCAAACGTAAAAGGATTTTTGCTCATCTTCAGACCTTTAAAGCGGACATTGTCTTTTTACAGGAGACACACCTGCGCCCCACAGTGTAATAAACTGTTGTGTAACTGGTTTTCACAAGTGTAACATTCAGGCTTTGATTCCAAGGCCAGAGGTGTCGCTATACTTATTAAGAGGAATCTATGTAACACATGATGTCAATGGTCGTTTTGTCATAATTACAGGTAAATTACACAATACCCCGGTCACATTATTAAATGTTTATGCCCCTAACTGGGATAATCCACAGTTTTTTAAGAAAATCATTGGTCTATTGCCTGATTTCAATACTTCCTATTTGATAATGGGAGGGGATTTGAATCTTGTATTTGATCCAAGTCTGGATAGATCGAAAACGCGTCAATCTGCAGAGATTTCCAAATCGGCCTCAGTTATTAATTCCTTTCTCCAAAATTACGGTATCTCTGACCCGCTGCGTGCAACCGAGCCCGTCGCAAAATATTATTGGTTCTTCTCCCCAGTACATCACTCGTACTCTAGGATTGATTATTTCCTATTGGATAATTTTCTTATTCCTAAAGTTACTAAATGTAAATATCATACCATTGTTATTGCTGATCATGCACCGGTTCAACTAGATATTTCATTTCTGAATTCTTGTGCCATGCAGCGGGTCTGGAGATTTGATTCAACTTTATTGTCTGATGAAGAATTTCGTAAATACTTAACGTATCAAATTGACTTTTTTCTGGACCTTAATGATACCCCAGACATCTCAAAATCCATACTATGGGAATCTCTGAAGGCATACCTACGCAGCCAAATTATCTCCTTTGCAGCTTAGAAAAATAAAAAACGTTTTAATCGACTTAAGGAACTGACTGAGCTTATAGCAAACCTGGAATCACAATATGCTAGTAATCTATCTCTGGATCTGTAGAAACAAAAACTATTGCTGCAATCTGAATTTGAAACCCTTTCAATTAAACAGACAGAGAAACTTTTGCTCAGAACAAGACAAAAGGTTTATCAGAATCAGAATCAGAATCAGAATCAGAATCAGAATCATCTTTATTGGCCAAGTGTATGTTGTACACACGAGGAATTTGACTCGGTCAACTGTGCTCTCTCCAATAGTGAAACATTCAATAATAAACAATCAACTAGAAGAGATGATAATAAGTATAAACATAAGTATAAATATAAACAGTAGTTAGACTAGAATGTGCAAACTCGATAAAATAACAAGATAATAATAATAATAATAATAATAATAATAATAATAATAATAATAATAATAATAATAATAATAATAATAGTATAAAAAAATAAAAAATAGATAAAAAAAAAAAATAAAAAAAAATAAAAAATAAAAAAAAAAAAAAAAAAAATAAGATAAAAAGAAGGAAAATAATAGAAAAGAAAGATATTAATAAAATATAATATTAATAAAAGGAAAATAGTGCAGTAGAGCATTGATAAGTAGTGCAGGAGAACATTTAAATTAAAGGTATGTACATGAACATTCACAGTGACAGGTTGATCCAGGGTTGTTATGTTTGGTTCCAGGGTTTTTCACAGAAACAGGTCTGACACTCTTTGACTGTATAGTGTTGATCACAGTGACAGCCTGGGGGAAGAAACTGTTTTTATGACGTACAGTGATCTGTAGCGTCTGCCAGAGGGGAGGAGTTTAAACAGATTGTGTGCAGGGTGGGAGGAGTCTGCAGTGATGCTACCTGCCCGTTTCCTGACCCTGGACAGGTATAAGTCTATGATGGAGGGCAGATCAACACCAATGATCTTTTCTACAGTCCTGATTATCCTTTGTAGTCTGTGTCTGTCTAGTTTGGTTGTAGATCCAAATATGAACATAGAGAAAGAGCCAATAGACTTCTCTCGCATCAGCTGCGTCAGTCGGTCTCAAGTAACTCAATACCTGAAATCAGAGTAGACTCTAGTCGAACAACAACTGACCCTAAAGAGATTAATACAGTTTTTAAGACATTTTACCAAAAGCTCTACACCAGTCAGACTGCATGTACAACAAATGATATAGATTTATTTCTAGGTAGATTAGATATTCCTACAATTGCGACAGATCAACAGGAGTCACTTGAGGGACCTGTATGCATAGCTGAAATTTTAAAGGCGATTGGGTCTCTGCAGAGCGGCAAAGCGCCAGGTCCAGATGGGTTTTCGTGGGATTTTTTCAAGGCATTTGCAAATAAGTTGGCACCCCTACTTTGTGATATGTTTTTAGAAATACATACAAATAATACGTTGCCACAAACCTTGTCCCAAGCCACAATCTGTTACTAAAAAAAGATAAAGACCCTCAAAAAAGTGAATCTTATCGGCCAATCAGTCTACTAAATGTGGACTATAAAATTCTTACAAACATTTTTGCACTCTGCCTTGAAGGTATCGCTCCCACAATCATCCATGAAGATCAAACTGGCTTTGTTGCAAATCAACAGTCCTATTTTAACACTCGACGCTTATTCAACGTTTTGTATTCTGACCACTCCACAGATCAGCCTGAAGTGATTGTCTCTCTCGATGCCGAAAAGGCTTTTGATTGTGTGGAGTGGCCATATTTGTTATCGGTCATGAGAAAGTTTCATATCATGGATTAAGATTTTATATTCAGTGCCACTCTCCTCGGTTCGGACGAACAATATTGTTTCAGACTATTTCCCACTATATAGAGGTACCCACCAGGGCTGCTCCTTGAGCCCCTTGCTTTTCGATATTGCAATCAAGCCTTTGGCTGTGGCACTGCATTCGGATGAAGGTGTTAGGAGGATTAGTTGAGGAGGAGCTATTCACAAATTATCTCTTTATGCGGACGACTTGCTTTTGTACATAACGGACCCGTTGGAGTCTATCCTGAGAATGTTGGAACTGCTTGCCTCGTATGGCCTCTTGTCAGGGTACAAGTTGAATCTGGGAAAAAGTACACTCGTTCCCATAAACCAGCTAGCTAAAGACCTGGATTATATAAATATTCCATTCAAAATTGAGGAAAAATCATTTACATATCTGGGGGTACAAATTTCCAATTCCTATAACAGTCTTTTTAAATATAACTTCACCCCGTTTCTTGATAGAACCAAAGCAGATCTGTTGCGTTGGTCGGTCTTACCCATCTCTCTTGCCGGGCATATTAATACTGTTAAGATGGTCATTTTGCCCAGATTCACGTGTATCTTTTTCAGATGCTGCCTTTATTTCTTCCCAAAACGTTCTTTAAAAAAATTGATGGTATTGTGACTTCATTTATATGGAACCAGAAATGTCCAAGGATTCAGAAATCTAGATTACAGTGTTCTAGAGCTGAAGGTGGCCTTGCCCTACCAAATTTCATGTATTACTACTGGTCAGCTAATATTGTAAAACTTTCCACCTGGCTCCGCACATTTAAAGAGGGCGGCGGCCCACTTTGGTCTGTTATGGAACATGGTTCTAGTCCTCCAACCACACCCATAGCTCTAATGTGTTCCTCATTGCCATTAGAGGGGAAAATAAAATTCTCTCAGTATCTGGTTTCAATGTCGTTGCCACTTTTCCTTCAAACAGATCCTTATTTATGCTCCTATTACTTCTAACTCTTCTTTTTTACCAGCCTTAAATGAGTCGGGTTTCAAAATTTGGCAAACAAAAGGGATTGTGTTTTTCATTGATCTGTTTATTAATGGCTCATTTATGTCATTTGAAGACTTAGCAAAAAATTTTGATATTCCCAGATCTCACTTTTTCAGATATTTACAGGCCCGTAGCTTTGCATCAAAGCATTTCTCCACGTATCCAAACAAACCATACATTTGCCTCCTTGAAGACTGTTTGCAGCTACAATCTATTTCCAGAGGACAGATTTCCAAAATATACAATGCGTTGCATCACATACAGTAGATCCTACTTCTTTGGCTGAGGTGAAGACTTCTTGGGAACAAGACCTAAACATGAAAATATCTGGTGATACCTGGGAGTTAAGTATCAGGCTCATACATTCAACGTCCATCTACATACGACACTGTTTGATACAGTTTAAGGTTCTTCACGTTCTTATTTCACTAATGGGTTTCATGTTGGGTGTGGGATACATATGTATGTGTATATACGTATATATGCATATGTGTGTATCCATAAAATGAAGAGTTCGTCCTTAAGACTGCTCTACTGTAAAGTGCCTTGAGATACCATTGGTTATGATTTGGCGCTATACAAATAAAGATTGATTGATTGATTGATTGATAAGGCCAGGCTTGCTAGAATATACGGTACCTCTGATGATGCGTGCCCAAGATGCACCATGAGCCATATGTTTTGGTCCTGTGTGGCATTGGGTGGGTTTTGGGGTTTTATATTTGATGCTTTCTCACGTGTGTGGCAGAAAGATTGATCCCAATCCAATTACCGCAGTGTTTGGTGTTGTTCCAAGTGGACATGGATTGAATACGTACCAGACCAGTACCATTGCCTTTTCATCACTTTTGGCCCGCAGACTCATTTTAACAAAGTGGAAGGACGTACAACCTCCTTCCTTTATTCAGTGGGTACGAGAGTTGATGATGTGTCTGCAAATGGAATATCTAAGGTACAGTTTACGTAGGTCAATAAATAAATATCATAGGACATGGTCGCCCTTCATTGCTTATGTTGAAGGTTTGCCTTTTACTTGAGTGGGATGTAAAGCATCATTTAATCATTGAGGAGTTGGTTTGTGCAGCGTATTGTATTGACTGTGTTTAATCTCTTTTTTTATGGATATCTTTTCACAAGTTGAGGGCTCATGTGCCGCTGGCTGGCGTTGTGGTGTAAATCTCTGTAAAATAAGTTTGAACAAGCTTTGATTCTTGAAACGCTTGTTTGTATAAAACTGAAAAATCTTTAAATAAAGTGTTAAAAAAAAAAGGTGAATTGGTCAGAAAGTGACTTTTCAGAGGCTAAAACTCCAGAAAACAGGTGAGTTTGGTCAAATAAAGCTTAAATAATATGTTGTTAGTGTTTTTAGAACAAATAGAGATGATGGTGAAAAATATCAGAATATGAACTTTAATTTAGGTGGAATCATCAGTTGTTGCTGACTCAGCTACAGCTGAGCTAAGCTGGTGATATGGGTGGGAGGGACTAAAAGGGGTGGGGTTAACTGATGTAGGCTGTACAGTAGGATAGTGTCATAGGCATGGGTGTGTGGAAATGTGGGTGGAGCTTACTGGTGACGTTAATATACCATCTGTTATTGAGCCAATGTCATGTTTTAAGATCAATAAACTTTTAGTTTTACTAATTCTTACTGGATATTCAGTCATGTGACCTATTGTTGACTTTATTCTAACACTTACTTTCTATGACTCGTTCAGACTGACTGAGCCTGGCCTTCTTTTAATTGGTGTAATTATAGATTGTCATGTTTTCATGTACAAACCTTCAATAAATATGATCAAAGTCATTTACACTTGTGTTATTTATAGTAAATGTGTTTAGTCTATTTTGTTGTATTTATAAATGTAGACTATATGCATAGATAGGACAATGTTACGTGTTTAGAGGGTCACGTGCTTTACGCTGATCTGTAATTATAGACCTCATTATGAGGCTATTGTGGTGCTAATGATATTTATTTTTAATGTGTAGATCTTTATCAATCATTTCTAGCAGAATATACATGTGCTGAGTCAGCGTTTAGTCTTTCAGACCAAAAGTGGAATTCAGGTCCGACACACACACACTCTGCTTGTATAGATCTATGATGGTCTATCCGTAAACAGATCATCGTGACCAGGGGTCCTGGGCACAGACCTGCCACGCCCCCTGCTATGGGGCCATTATTGTAATAAAACAATGTGTGTGTGTGCGCTTATACAATCTGATCCGTGTGCATGTGTTTCAATGTGTTCATCACGTAATCACACATTAATATTATTATCATAATGTATTTTCAAAACCGCAAAAATTCTGGTACAAATAAAATTTCTAAATAAAAAAAAGCTCACGGACTAATAACATGTTTTCCAATAGCAGACCAGGTCAACTGGTGGTCCGGGGTCCACATATGGCCCATGATCTATATTTATGCAGTATGCACAAAAAACAACAAACACAGTAAATGAGGCCGAGATTTGTTATTTGTTTTTTCCTCGATTGTTCCTGAAATAAAAAACATGATTAATCACACAGAGTCCCTCCCTGAATCACCACCAAAAAAATCACACAACACATGAAACATACAAAAAAAAAAGAAATCCAAATATACAAAACAATTACAAAAAAGACCCTCAATTACCCCATAAACATCTGTATGACCCTCACAGAGACAATAAGGATTTATTAAGGTGAAAAAGTGACTTAGTTTGTTTTAAATGTTTGTCATTCAGACTAAATTATACTACAGCACGTTTCCTTTGATCTTTATTAAAGTCACTCCTACAGTAACATGTAGCGTTTATACAACCATGTGACCCTGTAGGAAGAAACAATATTTATTACCTTCACAGGACATCGTCTGTCTGCAGTCACTGTAACATATTACTGTAATATATTACTGTAACATATTACTGTAACATATTACTGTAATATATTACTGTAACATATTACTGTAATATATTACTGTAATATATTACTGTAACATATTACTGTAATATATTACTGTAATATATTACTGTAATATATTACTGTAACATATTACTGTAATATATTACTGTAACATATTACTGTAATATATTACTGTAACATATTACTGTAACATATTACTGTAATATATTACTGTAACATATCACTGTAACATATTACTGTAACATATTACTGTAACATATTACTGTAATATATCACTGTAACATATTACTGTAATATATTACTGTAATATATTACTGTAACATATTACTGTAACATATCACTGTAACATATTACTGTAATATATTACTGTAACATATTACTGTAACATATTACTGTAACATATTACTGTAATATATTACTGTAATATATTACTGTAACATATTACTGTAATATATTACTGTAACATATTACTGTAATATATTACTGTAACATATTACTGTAACATATTACTGTAATATATTACTGTAACATATTACTGTAACATATTACTGTAACATATTACTGTAATATATTACTGTAACATATTACTGTAATATATTACTGTAACATATTACTGTAATATATTACTGTAACATATTACTGTAATATATTACAGTAACATATTACTGTAACATATTACTGTAATATATTACTGTAATATATTACTGTAACATATTACTGTAACATATTACTGTAACATATTACTGTAACATATTACTGTAATATATTACTGTAATATATTACTGTAACATATTACTGTAATATGTTACTGTAACATATTACAGTAATATATTACAGTAATATATTACTGTAATATATTACTGTAACATATCACTGTAATATATTACTGTAAATTACTGTAATATATTACTGTAATATATTACTGTAATATATTACTGTAACATATTACTGTAATATATTACTGTAATATATTACTGTAACATATCACTGTAACATATTACTGTAAATTACTGTAAATTACTGTAACATATTACTGTAATATATTACAGTAACATATTACTGTAATATATTACTGTAATATGTTACAGTAATATATTACAGTAATATGTTACTGTAATATATTACTGTAAATTACTGTAACATATTACTGTAATATATTACAGTAACATATTACTGTAATATATTACTGTAATATATTACAGTAACAGGAACATATGGACACATAGATCTGAGGAAAAACAAAACAAACTACATTTTTCCAAACAGAACGTAAATGAGGATTTATGAGATGAATCCCTCGGGGTCAGAATAACAGTTAATATTCAACAACCAAATAATTAGTAACTGTTAAATTAATATTAATACACAGTCATGTGGAGACAGGACCATCTATAAGGGGGAATAAAGGAGAGATTTTTGGGGTCCATCCATAAAGTCAGTAAAATGATGGTCCATTGTTCTATGAATCTGTGATAACCACATTTATTTATTCATCTGAATAATATCCACTGTTATCGTTTATTATTATTATTATAGTCATCTTAAAGATGGAAATCCTGGTTTTAATCACTAATAAAATGGATCAAAGTGACCAGAAAAGGTGGAAAAGGTGGTGAAATGAGATTTTAAAAACTACAGAATTTGGTTAAAAGTTGTAATCTAAAGTGGATAAAAACAGACAGAAAAAGTGGTAAAAATGGTTCAAAGTGTCAATATTGGAACAATTACTTTAAACTGGTAAATAATGGACATGATAAATGGTGAATGTGGTTAAATTGGTAAAAATAATCCTGAAATATGATGAAAAGAGGTTAAAAGTGACAATAATGGATCAACATGTGACATTAGGTGTAAAAGTGATAGAAATGGTTTATAAGTGATGAACATGTCTGGAAAGTGGAAAAAATGTGTAGAAACTCATTAAAATGTGATGTAGAAGTGTCAGAAATGTAGCAAAAATACATTAAAAGGAGAAAAATATGGCAAGAAAAAGTGATGAAAATATGTTAAAATATGGTGAGTTTGGTGTAGATGTAGAAAAATGGTAAAAATAAGCAAAAATGGGCTGAAATTGTTAAAAAATAAAATAGAAATCTTATTTTCTTGAAGGCATCTCCACGTCATATATTTAGACTAAAATGTGAATAATGGGACAAGGATCAATAAACTACATGACTTCATAGTTGATCATACAGTATATGATGTATTTTTCCCTGAGGAGAATAATATATATATATAAATATATAATAATAACGTATAACATATAAATCTATTCTGAGCAGGTTTGACATAAAAACCATTTCACGCTTCATTAATGAACACATTGACACGATAAGAATATGTTTCCTCATTTTCATCCTCGTTTACGTCTTTGTAGCAGAAATAACACGTGATCAAACACTTTGATCATTTCTGGAAACAGTGAATATTACACACACACACACACAGAGAAGGACACGCACGCACGCACGCACGCACGCACGCACGCACGCACGCACACACACACACACTATTATTTTCTGAGACTCAATGAGAGGAAAAGTGTAAAGATAAGGGTTTATTTTTAATTAAACACACTATGCTACAAATGTTAGCATAGCTTGATGAAGTGTTAGCTTCACAGTCAGAAATCAATGAACGTAAACACACAAACATTGAGTTAAGTTTACAAAACAAGTCGACGTCTGAAGCTTCAACACATCTTTAAACACCTGAAAGAAGTGGAAGTTTAAAATATTTAGCTGCTCTTATCAAAACCTCTGCAAAGTCTTTGGCAAAATACAATCAGCATCGTTTCTCTCACGTCTTTATAAAACTTCACATAGAAAAACTCCATTTATCAAATTTATTGTCTTACATGTTTATATTTTACAATAAAATGTCGCCATCAAAGAAATTCTGCCCAAAAATCTAAACATTGATGCTAGAAAACACAGCGTTATTTACAGTGAGGCCGTTTAGTCTGTACACACACACACACACACACACACACACACACACACACACACACACACACACACACACACACACACACACACACACACACACACACACACACACACACACACACACACACGTACCACGTTAAACGGCTCTGAGCTGAACACAGTCACATGAAGTCATTAAGCTCCGCCTCCAAAGCAGCCGCCATCTCGTCGGCCTCTGAGCTGCTTCCTTCTTCATCCTCGTTTGAGTCTTTGGACGATTCCTCGTCTTCCTCACGCTGGTCTTTCTCTTCGTCGTCGTCCTTTACGTTGTCGTGTTTACGTTTGTGTCCCCTGGAAAGACCACAACACAAACACAGCATCGATTAGGAATGTGCAATATTTTATCGTTTGATTTATCGTCAAAATCATTCTCACCGGTAAGAATTTATCATCCCTCGATATAAAGGATAAATTCTCATGTCTGAAATTAGCGAGTGTCATTTGTCCCTTAATTTAGCCGAGAATGCCCCAAAAAAACCTTGTTCCATGGAACAAAACTGTCCCTGTTTATCAACAACTTATTATTTTCTGGAGCAGAACGTTGTTTATGGAAGTTCCCCGCACACACCGCTGTCTGTGTGTGTGAGGTGATCGTCATGGCTACCTGAAGCTACTATGCTACGATACATCATAAACCACTACTGGGTTAAAACCAGATAAACATAAACAAAGTAAACCAATCCTAGTTCCTCCATCAGATCCACCTAAAGTTCTACAAACACAGAGACAGAGATGAACCTGTAGCAACCATTATGAACTGGAAACTCAACTAAAGCTAACTATGCTAAGCTAACACACAGACTGAGCTAATAGCTAATGCTAACCACTCCATATTAGTAATAATAGACCAAATAAAACCACAGAGAACCATAGATTTATTTATGGTCAGATTTAACACTTTTATGGAAGAATAAAAGATAAACATGTCACACATTGTGTGAAATAAATATCAGCATAAATAATGTCACTATTCATTCGTCCCAACTTGTGAAACACAATATTTTTAATGATATTTCACGTGTTCACAGACAAAGCTGGTCCCATTAAGCTAATGTAACTATTGATATTATTACACATAAATATACTGAATGATTACATCATCAGCTTGATCTGGTTTAATTATAGGAAATCATAGTTATTTATTAACATAACTTTATGTAACTCATTATCAGATAAATGAAACAAGATTCATCAACAGTAAAAACATTAATGGAGTTATTTTTGCTTTTCATGTGTTTAAAAAAATAAATGAATTACATACAATAGCACTAATAGAGTGATCCATATGCACTAATATATTCCATAAAATATCAGCTCATGAACTCTATGAGTCAGCAGTTATTGTAGCCTTTTTAAATATATCTAATGTTGATTTATTAACATTTATTTATGTTTGTAAAGAACCTGTTTACACTATGTTGTGAATTTTTAAATTTATTTATAGTTTTTATTTACCATGATTTTTATTGTTATCATGATAAATACTTAAAATTATCGGGATAAATGGTTTCATCCCTAGCATCAATAATAGAAACAGACTTTACTTTGTTTTTACATCAAATAAAAAATAAAAGAATGACGTAATAAACTGTAATTTATTGATGACATTTATAAATTATGAAAGAATCACAAGATTCTGTGACGTCATTGGACCATCATGCATCACTGTTAGCTCCGCCCCCTCCTATAAAGCTATCACCTGTGGACTATACAATCAGTGTGAGTAGAATGGACTGATAGAATAGTGAACAGAGAGCTATAGTTAGTAATGAGTAGCTAGTTAGCATAGCATACATTGTTTTTTGGAGTACAGAATGGGCGTGGCTTAACTAATCAGGAAGCCCCGCCCATAATCAAGGTAATTTCTCATTTCCTCTCTTAGTGGCAGGTCAGACACACCCCCAGGTTGTAATTACACTTTAAAATGTTTTATTTGTCAATCAACAGGATAATCTGAGCTTTAAAGTCATTTCATTAATATTCATATTCATAACTGAATAGATCCACTCAGAGAAACACGTGTTTGTTGAGCTCAGATCAGAGAGAACATGCAACTGTCACATGTTCCACGCTCTGTCAACCACTGATCTGCACTTTAAACGTACCGTATAGTGAGGTGTATGCTAATGCTAACACGTAACGCTTTCATGTGATGTAATAATGAGGTTTAGCAGTTTTGCAAAAACAAGTGTGACGTTCTGTTTGTGAAACAAGCCACGACTTCACTGTGATTTATTAATTACAGACTAACATTAACGAGACGGGAGAATAGTAGCACAGAGCTTTGTAGCCTTAATGCTACACATGTAGCAGCTAGCATGGACAGTTAACACAGACAGTTAGCGCAGAGAGCTAGCATGGATAGCTAGCACGGACACTCGGACAGTGCTAACTCCAACATGCTGCGAACACGCCATGTGTGACAAATAAACAAACTGACTGGATAAATATTATTATTTAAGGAGAGAAAAAAACAACGTGTTCAGTGTTTTTGTTTATAACAGAGCAACGCTGCTGGTGTGACTTCCTGTGAAACTCAGTCTATAATATGTTCAACTTTATGATCTACTCACCTTGTCTCATCTTTTATCACCATGTGTTACAAATACTGCGCTTGTTTCTTTAACCAATACTAGCAACAGTTTGATCATTCACGGCCCTGCCATGACTGTATCCGTCACCAACAAGTCGCTGCTGGACGCGCTACAGGAAGTGAAGACATGCGGTCTCATTTTGACACAAAAATGTATAACATTCAAAGTAGCGTCACTGGGAACTAAAGTAAACCAGCTGGAAGTCAGAGTCACTAACCTGGAGACACACGTGAAGTTACTGAGAAACTAAATCTTTAGTAGAAGTTAGAGGACGCTGAAAACCGCAGCAGGGCCTCGAACCTTCACTTTCTTCAGGTGCCTGAGAACTCCGAGGACCGGGACATGATCGGTTTGGTTGGTCAATTTCTCTCTCAACTATTTATCCAAGACCATTTCACGTCTTTGCTGGTGATTGAACGGATGCACCGTAATCCTGTGGATCCCAGAGCAGAACCAAGACCAATCATGATGAAGTTTTGATTTTATATTTCTCTAAGGTTTAGGGTCACATTTATCCAGACTTCAGTGCTGCAGCTCAGTGAGATGGTTTACACTATGCTTAGCTATATCCTGTGACTCTGTCACTCTGCTGTTCTGGACACCTGATGATGACGAGGTGTTTATTTGTGAACAGAAAATGAAGTCACCATGACGGTAACTCTTCTCTGGTTCAACTCATATCTACATCATCACCAACAATGTGTTTTCTTTAAAGGTACAGTAGCTACTCAGATGTTCAGGGTATAGATAGAGGTGTGCCTCAGGGTTCATCACTTGGTCCTCTTTTGTTCACAATCCTCATCAATGATCTTCCTCTCACCTGCACATATATATAAATATATATATATATATATATATAGAGCTTTATGCAGACGATACAGTAATTTACTGCTCAAAGTCTGACATCAGTGATATTCAGCCATTACTTCAACATGACTTTGATACAATGCAGCTATGGTTTCAAGATCATAAACTACTACTTAATCAAACAAAATCTCACTTAATATTATTACAGTAGAACCATATCTAGGTCTTATGCTTTACTCTCTTTTACCTCATATTTATTCTGTTACAAACAAAATCACACTTTGTTTGAAATGACTTTATCAGTCAATGTATTGCTTTATTTTCCTCGTACAAAAACAGATTATTACTCAATTCCTACTTCCTATTATAGATTACAGTGATATAATTGATGATAATCTGCAGTCACTCAGTGTTGTTTATAAGAGTCTGTTCAGGTTTAGAACCCACCACTGTCTGCTGGATCAACATCTGGCCTGGTTTACTGCTTCATTGGTTACTTTAAATTCATTCATTTTAGTTATCCTGACTATATGAAACAATATTTAATCCATTTTAGATATTCCTATAATCTGAGACACAAATCTCAAACATTCTTTATTGTTCCTAGGACCAAAAAATTAATTAGAAAACTAATTTAATTATAAAACCCTCTCTGATTGGATGATCTTCTACCTCTATCCACTCTATAACATCTATAACCTCTATAACCTCTATAACCTCTATAACCTCTATAACCTCTATACAGTGGTGCAAAAAAGTATTTATTCAGCCACCAATTGTACAAGTTCTCCACTTATAAAGATGAGGTCTGTAATTTACGTCATAGATAAACCTCAACTATGAGAGACAACATGAGAAGAAAAAATCCAGAAAATCACATTGTAGGATTTTTAATGAATTAATTGATAAATCCCACAGTAAAATAAGTAGTTGGTCATCTACAAACAAGCCAGATTTGTCTCTCACATACCTGTAACTTCTCCTTTAAGAGGCTCCTCCTCCACTCGTTACCTGTGTTAATGGAACCTGTTTGAACTGGTTATCAGTATAAAACACACCTGTCCACAACCTCAAACAGTCACACTCCAAACTCCACTATGGCCAAGACCAAAGAGCTGTCAAAGGACACCAGAAACTAAATTGTTGACCTGCACCAGGCTGGGAAGACTGAATCTGCAATAGGTAAACAGCTTGGTGTGAAGAAATCAACTGTGGGAGCAATTATTAGAAAATGGAAGACATACAAGACACTGATAATCTCCCTCCATCTGGGGCTCCAAGATCTCACCCCGTGGGGTCAAAATGATCACAAGAACGGTGAGCAATAATCCCAGAACCACACGGGGGGACCTAGTGAATGACCTGCAGAGAGCTGGGACCAAAGTAACAAAGACCACCATCAGTAACACACTACGCCACCAGGGACTCAAATCCTGCAGTACCAGACGTGTCCTCCTGCTTAAGCCACTACATGTCCAGACCTGTCTGAAGTTTGCTAGAGAACATTTAGATGATCCAGAACAGGATTGGGTGAAGGTCATATGGTCAGATGAAACCAAAATAGAACTTTTTGATAAAAACTCAACTCGTTGTGTTTGGAGGATAAAGAACACCATACCAACTGTAAAGCATGGGGGTGGTAACATCATGCTTTGGGGCTGTTTCTCTGCAAAGGGACCAGGACGACTGATTCGTGTAGAGGAAAGAATGAATGAGACCATGTATCGTGACATTCTGAGTGAAAACCTCCTTCCATCAACAAGGACATTGACCATGAAACGTGGCTGGTCTTTCAGCACCACAATTATCACAAACACATCACCCTGGCAACAAAGGAGTGGCTTTGTAAGAAGCATTTCAAGGTCCTGGAGTGGCCTAGCCAGTCTCCAGATCTCAACCCCATAGAAAATCTTTGGAGGGAGTTGAAAGTCCGTGTTGCCTAGCGACAGCACCAAAACATCACTGCTCTAGAGGAGATCTACATGGAGGAATGGACCAACATACCAGCAACAGTGTGTGAAAAACTTATGAAGACTTACAGGAAACATTTGACCTCTGTCATTGTCAACAAAGAGTACATGTAATGTAATGTGTGTGTGTGTGTGTGTAGTGTGTGTGTACATCTCTTCTTGTTTGAACACTACTGAGGACTTCCTTTAAAACGAGATGTTTCATCTCAATGGTTAATCTTATAAATGAATAAATAAATAAACTTATAGCACTACATAATAAATATAAGAAGTTTTGTTTCATTGGTATTTTCTATTATTTGTCACTTTTCCTGGTGATAAATGAATAAATGTGCAGGTGATTGTGGTTTATGAGTTCAAACAGTGTGTAAGAAAGTTAGAATATATCAGAATAAAGATTTATCTCCTGATAATGATAAATATAATAATATACAGTATGAGTAGAATGACATCTATAACAGATGCTCATTAACACACTGTCAGAGGTGATAAACATGCCACCCACACAGTCACACAGTGTCTCATTAGCATTAGCATTAGCACGCTGCTAACGAGGTGAAACAGGATCAGTACAACCCCCCCCAAGGCTGCACTGGAGAAACCTTTAACTCTGACTGTTAGTACTCTACAACATTAAAGCTGAACAACAAGATCAGATTACATTAGGATCAGATTACATTACTACCAGATTACATTAAAATCAGATTACATTAGGATCAGATTACATTACTATCAGATTACATTAAAATCAGATTACATTAGGATCAGATTACATTAGGATCAGATTACATTACTACCAGATTACATTAGGATCAGATTACATTACTACCAGATTACATTAAAATCAGATTACATTAGGATCAGATTACATTACTACCAGATTACATTAAAATCAGATTACATTAGGATCAGATTACATTAGGATCAGATTACATTACTACCAGATTACATTAGGATCAGATTACATTAGGATCAGATTACATTACTACCAGATTACATTAAAATCAGATTACATTAGGATCAGATTACATTAGGATCAGATTACATTACTATCAGATTACATTAGGATCAGATTACATTAGGATCAGATTACATTACTATCAGATTACATTAGGATCAGATTACATTAGGATCAGATTATATTACTACCAGATTACATTAGGATCAGATTACATTAGGAACAGATTACATTACTACCAGATTACATTAGGATCAGATTACATTGCTATCAGATTACATTAGGATCAGATTACATTACTATCAGATTACATTACTATCAGATTACATTAGGATTAGATTACATTACTATCAGATTACATTAGGATCAGATTACATTACTATCAGATTACATTAGGATTAGATTACATTACTATCAGATTACATTACTATCAGATTACATTAGGATTAAATTACATTACTATCAGATTACATTAGGATCAGATTACATTAGGATCAGATTACATTACTATCAGATTACATTAGGATCAGATTACATTACTATCAGATTACATTAGGATCAGATTACATTAGGATCAGATTACATTAGGATCAGATTACATTACTATCAGATAACAGGAAGTCCCATAGGAATGTTTAATATGATCCATAAACATTATTAATGAGAGAATCACCAACACAGCGTGTGATTGGATGGTTCAGATGTGACGTGTCACCAGATAAACTGATCTCCAGTTCAGCTATTACACCATCAGATAAACCACAAAATCAAAATACAACAAATAATATAAAGTCTTCTTTTTTATAGAATAAATTCAAATAAAGTAATATAGGAGTTTTATTTGTGTAATAATATAAAGTAGTCTGTACTAAATGACAAGCTGTGATAATAAAGCTTTATTAACAGTTTAACATAAACTAAAATAACACTTTAAATGTGTTTCTTTATTTGGATCATTGAACACTATGTGATCCAATCCCTCACTGGAGACAGATTTAACCCCGCCCACAGCGCGAGGCACAGGACGTTATTAAAGACAACAATAAAGGAGACGTGAAGCTCCGCCTCTCATTTAGTTCTAGAGAAAGTTTTAAAAGAGTTCAATCATTTAGCAAAGTTCTAATCAATATCCTGGTCATTCCGTCACAACGCTGTATTATTATTATTACTGTAAACACTCTATCATAGATATATCTATACAGAATTCATGTGAATGACCCTGGGCTGTAAACATGTGATGCTTATTATCATCATTAATCAAGTTGTTAAATATTACTTCAATAGATTTTTCATTTCATTATCAATAAGTGTAAAAAAGTTGTGTTTATTATAAGCTCACACACTGTGTGTGTGTGTGTGTGTGTGTGTGTGTGTTCAGCCAAATCCTTTATGAAAAGAATAAAACACTTCATTCTGTGTCATTTACAACTGAAGATGTATATTTAATATTTTATGTTCTAAAGGAACCTACACACACACACACACACAATCTGAAACACACACACACACACACACACATACACACACACAATCTGAAACACACACACACACACACATACACACACACACACACACTGTACCTGCAGCTGTGTGTCTACACAGAGAGGAGAGGAGGAGGGTGGAGAGGACATATGTTAAATAGACATGATTTATATAGAGCTTTATCACCACGGAAACAGTCTCAAAGCTTTACATATCAGCTCATTCACCAGTGGGACAGGACTGACATGTAAGGCACTAGTCGACCACTGGGAGCAACTTAGGGTTCAGTGTCTTGCCCAAGGACACTTCGACACATAGTCAGGTACTGGGATCGAACCCCCAACCTCTCGATCAGAAGACGACCCTCTACCACCTGAGCCACGGTCGCCCACATGTGGTGGTGACCAACAGGATTCTCACCATGGTTACCATCCACCACCACCATGGGTGGTCCATGAGAGCTGCTACACACACACACACAACACACGCACACGACACACCACACACCACACACCACACACCACACACCACACACCACACACCACACACCACAACACAACACAACACAACACAACACAACACAACACAACACAACACAACACAACACAACACGCACACGCAACACGCAACACGCAACACGCAACACGCAACACGCAACACACACACACACACACACACACACACACACACACACACACACACACACACACACACACACACACACACAACACAACACAACACAACACAACACAACACAACACAACACACACACACACACACACACACACACACACACACACACACACACACACACAATCACTTCCTACATTTTTTTAAATCAAAATGAAGTGTTTTGATAAATACAATATGTCACATTTATAAGACTCAGTGAATCTGTCATATTGTTATATTTTAACTTATTTTGATCTAACTTTATTAACGATGCGTGTCACCAGCGCCGAAGACGCTCGAGACATGCGTCAAGGGGAGGGGCTTCTCTGTTGCCAGTGGTGTTCATACAATAGATGATATTATGATCAGTTATGTTCATAATTCATACAGTGACTGTGGTGGAACATTGTGATGAGAAGGTGTTTCTGGTCATCTGTGATGTCAGAGGGTTATAGAGAAGTGTGGGTGGATCCTTACTGAACACGCCCCCTCTGACCACCGTTCATCAGCTGTACATTATCCAGAGAGTGGTTTGGTTTCTAGATTCACCAGAGCTGTGATTGGACGAGAGTCGCTTTCAGCTCTACTTCTGTCTCCTCCAGGACCACAACTCCAGACGCTCTATGTCTGCAGAAATGTCTGTGTTTTTTTAAATTCTCATTATTCTGAATACGTCACGGCTGGGGAACGCTCCTGATTGGTCGACGTGTCACGATATGACCCAAAAGTCATCTGCGTTGGAGGCGCCGGACGTTCGCCATGCAGAAAGCTTCAAAACACGGCGCACAGGAAGCGCGGGACACGCAGCGGCACACGTAGCGGCACACGTAGCGGCACACGTAGCGGCACACGTAGCGGCACACATAGCGGCACACGTAGCGGCACACGTAGCGGCACACGTAGCGGCACACATAGCGGCACACGTAGCGGCACACGTAGCGGCACACGTAGCGGCACACGTAGCGGCACACGTAGCGGCACACGTAGCGGCACACGTAGCGGCACACGTAGCGGCACACGTAGCGGCACACGTAGCGGCACACATAGCGGCACACGTAGCGGCACACGTAGCGGCACACGTAGCGGCACACGTAGCGGCACACGTAGCGGCACACGTAGCGGCACACGTAGCGGCACACGTAGCGGCACACGTAGCGGCACACGTAGCGGCACACGTAGCGGCACACGTAGCGGCACACGTAGCGGCACACGTAGCGGCACACGTAGCGGCACACGTAGCGGCACACGTAGCGGCACACGCGGCGGGACATGTGCGTTCCCCCATATTTTGTGAATGTACACCTGCCGCTTTTCGACGCGTTTGGTGTAAACACACCATAAGTGACGTAGTTCAAACAAAAGAAGGATAAATAGCACCATCTGCTGTTTAAAAAAAGTATGAATATGAATCGTGATATCTATCAATCCATCGTTAACTGCCGTACGATTCATCTGTACATCCCTAGAAACAGACATTTTAAAGGTGTAAATCAGAGTCTGGTGGTAATAACAGTAGAATATAGAACAGTTAGTGTTTATATCACAGCTTTAAACTACACTTCTATTAGTCATATGTTGTCTATTTATTTTACATGATTTATTTATTAACCAGCCACAATAATGTGCGTTAGAGTAATTGTTCTTTTTCATCTTTAAACAATGAGTGTGTGAGTGGAATACAATAGATATGTAAATCATCTGGATAATCTGAATCTATCAAAGCTGACATTTAACAAGTGACTAAATCATCCACGTGTTCTACACACTGATTGGTTAATAATTAGTCCCAGCGGGCTAGGCTAACAGCTAGCTAATGATGATCTGTTGTCAATCCTATAAGATAAGGATGTAGAGCCTCCTGTTGGCCATGAGTGCAGAAAGTGAGATTCACATTCTGAAATAGAAAAATGGAGGAAAAGGAGGTGAAATGTGATTTAAAAACCACAGAATGTGGTTAAAAGTTGTAAATTAAAGTGGATAAAAATAGACAGAAAAAGTGGTAAAAATGGTTTAAAGTGTTAATATTAGAACAATTTGTTTAAACTGTAAATAATGGACATTACAAATGGTGAATGTGGTGAAGTTGGAAAAAATAATCATGAAATCTGGTGAAAAGAGGTTAAAAGTAGGGCTGGGCGATATGGCCTTTTATAAATACCGCGATATTTTTAGGCCATGTCACGATACACGATATATATCTCGATATTTTGCATTACCCTTGAATTAACACTTTGATGCACAAAATCACACCAGTATGATGATTCTATATGTCTACATTAAAACATTCTTGATCATACTGCATTAATATATGCCAATTTTAAACTTTCATGCAAAAAAGGGGATATCACAACTAAGTCAAAGTTGACATAACTGTATTTATTAAACAGTGAGTGGCTCAAACATAAAATTGTCAACAGAAAGTGCACGTTCTGTGCAAAATTGTCACAGAGACATTTCAAAACAAGACATTAGTGCAGGATGCAACTCACATGGCATTTCAAAACACAAAATTAAAGTGCACTTTTTGTACATAATGCCACTACAATATTTTAAAACAAATAGTGCCCTTTTGTGCATGTTGTCATTAAGATGATGTAGCCTATTGTACATTTACTGTTGGTTAATAAATTTTTTCTCTGAGATTAGTTTCTAGGTTCAAGTGTGAGTTGGGAATGATTACTAAGATGTGCAGAGAATAGACAGACAATTTGTTGTTTATAGAAAATAAGTACCATGGATTTATTATATTACAGAAAATAATAATAAACAAAAGTGGTCTCAAAACAGACTCCAGTTCACCCGCTGGGATTTAGCTCAGTTCATAAGGCGTCACAGCCTGGGGAAAAAAAATAGTTCCACTCAAACGAAAAATGAAGTCAGTCCTACCACCCTGGTAGGACTGAAGTTCGTTGGGTTGGTCCACTGGAAGAGAACCTAATTAAATAAAGTTGATCCTACCACCCTGGTAGGATTGAAGTTCATGCGTTCCTGGTAAGAGGATCGGTGCGGCGGTCCTACCGCTCTGGTAGACCTGCAGTTCACCGTCCACTACGTCATCTCCGTGGGTAGTTCACCATCTTTAGATCCATGGGGGGTTTAAAAAACCTGGCCGATGCAATCTGAGTCGCCTATACAAAGTCCTCTGTTCTGCTGCCGATCGCTCCTTTTGTCAGGTGCAAGGCACAACCGCTGGTCTGCACAGTTAGTAAAGTGCTGTCTGCTGAGCACCGGGTGTGCGTGCTACCGTTCATATGCTGCGTTTTCAGCTGCTGCTTGATCGTTTCGCGTATTCAAGCCTTCTCCTCCCGTATCTCATGCTTCCTGTTTATACTAGGATACTGGTCTGTGATTGGCTGGCGTGTGTGCGTGTGGATGAGTGACGTCAGTGCAGTCTATTAGTGCGGTGAAATAATATTGTATATAAATAACTGAAGAGTAGATGTTATAATAAATTTACTTCTGCTAAATATAATATAATTAAATAATATAAATATAATACATTTCTTTATGACGTGGGTTACAATGACATTTCAAAAAAAAAAAAAAAAAAAAAAATCAAAAAAAAAAAAAAAAAGTCCGCGAGTTTAACGGTATGGTCATTTTCAACACCGCACAGACTACAAGCTGCGATATATCGAGTATATTCGATATATCGCCCAGGCCTAGTTAAAAGTGACAATAATGTGACATTAGGTGTAAAAGTGTTTATAAATGATGAAAAAATGTGTAGAAAAGTTATTAAAATGTGATGTAGAAGTGTCAGAAATGTAGCAAAATATATTAAAAGGAGCAAAAATATGGCAATAAAAAGTGAATAAAATAGGTTAAAATATGGTGAGTTTGGTGAAGTTACAGAAAAAGGATAAAAATAAGCAAAAATGGGCTGAAATTATTTAAAAAATATTCTTAAGTTTCTTGAAGGCATCTGGTGACCCCTCCCAGTGTTTCATGACCCCAAGGTTGAGAACCACTGGACTAGACAATACAAGAAAAATAATGATAGAGCATCTGTAGAGGGAAGTGTGTGTGTGTGTGTGCATGTGTCTGTGTGTGTGTGTGTGTGTGTGTGTGTGTGTGTGTGTGTGTGTGTGTGTGTGTGTGTGTGTGTGTGTGTGTGTGTGTGTGTGTGTGTGTGTGTGTGTGTGTGTGTGTGTGTATGTGTGTGTGCATGTTCCTTTGAATATTAAAGCTACCTGATGGATCTATTATATTAATATGATAAACAGACACTGTTTCTTAATCATATTAATATGTTTAGGAATAAATAAATATGTGTATTTACATGTTTGTAAAGCTGTAAACAACAAACCTGAATAAAATCAACAATAAATCTTGAGCTGCAGCGAAGAAAAAAAACCTAATTTAATTTGAACTTTATGAAGCGCAACACGTTGAGCCTGAGAAAACTGGTTGGTTTGATGAGCTAATGAATAATAAGTGATGTAGTGTTGACACACACACACACACACACACACACACACACACACACACACACACACACACACACACACACACACACACACACACACACACACACACACACTTTATAATGTCAGAGTCACAACATCTGTTATTAACAGAAACACTATTACAGATACATGCCTTTCACGTCACTTTACAGTACAGTGTGTGTGTGTGTGGGGGGGGGGGGGGTCAGTGTGGTGCATGGTCTTAAACGTTAGAAGGACCTTAAAGTGGATGAAGAAGTGAATGTGGAACCAGTGGAGAACAGGAGTGATGTGGGAGGGGTTTGAGTTCTGGACTAACTAGAGTTTATGGAGACCAAAGAGAAGGAATGAGTCATTCAAACAGGAAGTGATGAAACTGTGGACGAGGATCTCAGCAGTGTGGGGGGGGGGGGGGTGATATTATTGTAGGATAACCTGTGGGGAGGAGGAGAGTTTTAGGAGATTATGATTTAACTTCTGTGATACAGTCAGTAAGGGAAGGATATTGCCTAGGGGGAGGAGCTAAATGAAGGACTGAGCACACCTGTAGTGATGGGGGAGGGGTTTGAGCTGGATGAACTGAGTGTGGCCACAGAGATTTAAAGCAGTTAAGGGGGTGTGGCTAATGCTGATGGAAGCTAATCTGTTGAGAAGGTTTGGTGTGAGAGATGGTGTTAAATAACACATGGTGAGGAGTCCACAATCATCTGCCACGAGGAGGTCGTTGGTTATTTTTATGAGTGCTGTTACAGTGGAGGGGGCGGGGACTGTTCATAGAGGTTATTATGGGATAGGTGAGAGTAAAGTTGGCTGGAGACTGTTTTTTCAAGAGTTTTACTGATGGAGAGATTTGAGATGGAACAGAAGTTATTGAGATCAGAAGGTTCAGCACCAAACGACTTATTGGTTTTGAAGGAACAGTTCTAGTGATGATGATGATGGAGATATGATGGACTACTATAAGGACCAATAATTTCAGCGTCTGCTCTGCTGGAAATATTAAAAAAAACAGTGTGAGCATCATTGTAGTGCATGTACTCTAGGGCTGGGCAATTTAGCCTAAAAACTCAGATTTCGATTCTTGATTTTTTTAATGCACTTAAAAATGAGTGCAGACATTAGATACAGTATACTATTCAGTCAATATGTCACACATGGCCTGCTTAAGTGTTTGGGTCCCTGGTGCAATGCCACACTTCACATTGCTGTTGCACAGGGTTCTTTCAGCATCATTGTTGCCACTAATCTACCACAGCTGAGTAGGCGGGGCTAACAGGTGTGCCCGCCTACACACAGCGACTGATGCAGGGCTCAGTGAAGGTGTGATAGGAAGACATCTTCAGACATGGTGTCTCCTTTGATGCTCACACTAAAGTCATACAGTGACACCATGAATCACTGCTGGTAGAAGCTCTTCCTGAACATCTAGGCTTTCCTCAGGGTCACCATACAGGTGTTTAGCCCCGCCTTCTTCCTCTTCTCTACAGATAGCTCACTGTGTCACACCTGCTCAGTATGTACAGTAGGTGCTGAGGAAAAGAGATGTAAGATCTGAAGCAGCAACTTCATCCTTCTCTGCCAGAGCTTCTGTGATAGCATGAACAGGTAGGAAGACATCCATCATCTTCACCCACAGCTCCTGTAGCCCATCCATCCATGTGTGTGATGTAGTACATGCACATCACAGCCACTACAGCCCTTTGTGGTGCAGAATCTGCTGAGTATGCAGTAAGCTAACATCCTGGTATCTGCCTCCTCATGTTTCTCTCAACAAAGTTCTGGAAGCTCAACCTGACCATCTGCTGACAAGAGGACAATGTGACCAGGATCACAGAAGATTCCACCAAGAATGATTTGATGAGTTTCTTCAGTGAATCTTTCCATCAGGTAAAGGTAGATGTTCTCCATCATATCCAGTCACTCTTCTCTGGGAGGATTCCCAGGAGCTGCCTCAGGTACTGTCCTTGTAGGTCATAGAAGGTTCTGAATGAACGCCATAACATCTACTACCATTCCAACAGGCTGGTCAGATGGTGGTAGTTTGTCTTGTTTCCTTCACACATTGTGGAACTAGAGACAGATCTGGTTCAAACAGGGGGCGGGGCTACAGGTTGTGCACAACTACAGACCTGTTTGTCTTTGAATGAATGACATTTTCTCACCGTCTGTTGTTTTTACTGCAGTCAGTCCTTTATCACAGCACAGACCAGTCAGTAGACGTGTCTGTTGGTCTGTTGATCACCAATTCATAATTAAATCATCACAGATCCAATGATTTTGGTGGATTTTTATCATTTTTTCTGTAGAATGAATATAGAGTTTGGTGAAAAGAATGACATATTGACTGATGCCATAACTTGTTGGAATAGTTTATTGTCAATGAAGTAAAAAAAATATTGGAAAGAAGTAAGAAAACGCCTAATTTTTTTTCATTTAATTGATATAAAATCATGTAGAAATGAGTTATTTTTCATGTGTCAGCACATGTTCTGTTTATCTGGAATATGTCTATTGAAGGTCTACTCAACCCACTGAGGAGTCGTTGTCCATCAGAGCAGAACCTTCACTTATTGATCTTTATGGTGAAAGTGAAGAGAAAAAACAATCAAAAGTATATGAGACCATGTCAGATCATTTACTGTAAACTAGAAGGAATCTACAAACAGCTCTACACTGAGGTCAGCACAGATGGTCAACTACAGGGGGCGGGGCCACAAACATGTGGCTGTATCTGATCTGAGGGTCACATGACCAACATTCATGTTAGCATTAGAATAATGACCAATCAGAGCATGAACACATTGTTTTTAGTGTATTTTGTGTGTTTGTGTAATTGTTGTGTGTTTGTAGAGTCATTATGTGTGTTTACTACTCACACCTAGACGTATAATTTAATGTTTAATAGACTCATCTTCATCCAAACTCTCCATGGTGACAGGAAGTCTAATGAGAACAGAACCCGTGAGCCAATCAGAGCGGCTCTGGAAGGGGGGGGGGGGGGGGGGGGGGGGACATCTGGGATGTGCTGCTAAACTTTCTGTGATAATTCTGGTGCTGCATAGATTTGATCATTTCTGACTGAAAATTGTCTCAAAAGTAGATTGTATGAAATAAAACGAGTTCATAGACATCATCAGCTCTGGTTTATAGATATAGATATAGATATATAGATAGGGAGGGAAACACTGTGTTTGGGTTTATAGAGTCATTTAGTAGATTTTTGTTGTCATTGTGTTTCTGATATTTTGTGTGTTCTCTTGTTGTTTCACGTGTTTGGATTCATTTGGTGAATTTTATCCAAGTATGATTTCATTTGTAATACATTACATTTGTTTTATAAAAGTATATGATTTATAAGTTTTATTCTTGCTTTGTTTTTTACCTTGTCATTTTGTGTATTTGTGTGTTTCTTTAGAGTAGATGAATGTGTTTTTGTTGTTCTTTGTGCACTTTGTCATTTTGTGTATTTTTGTTCTCATAATTTATGTTTTTTGAGGTAATTTTGAGGTTTTTGGTGCATTTACTTGGGGGCGGGGCTACCAGTTGTAGATACTGTAGAAACACAATGCTAACCATTTAACAACTAGTGTTCTACATCATTTCTTTGAGGTTAAACAAGTGTATTTGACTTAATATTACGTGGTTACATTACTAAAAATTCCTCTTCAGAATAAAAAGGTATTTGAGTCGATGTGGAAACACAGCCTTCATTCATCATGAACTGCTAGTTTGATCCTGTAATAGATTCATTTCATCCTGAGTTATTCTCACTCATTTAGTCCAAAAACATCCTAAATCTGTGACTAACATATTTTCAATATATATTAGGGATGCACCACAATCACAATTCATGGCCGAAACCTAAGGAAATGATTATGCTAATTATTGTTATAATTAAATGTATGGCTATATATAACAATTACTAACATCAACTTCTAACGTGTTTGTTGAGGCAGGTCCAAAGAAAATGATCTGCTGTTAGCGTGTGTTAGCGTGTGTTAGTGTGTGATAGCATGTGCTAGCGTGTGTTAGCGTGTGTTAGCGTGTGTTAGAGTGTGCTAGCGTGTGCCAGCGTGTGTTAGCGTGTGTTAGCGTGTGCAAGCGTGTGTTAGTGTGTGTTAGCGTGTGCTAGCGTGTGTTAGTGTGTGATAGCATGTGCTAGCGTGTGTTAGCGTGTGTTAGCGTGTGTTAGCGTGTGTTAGTGTGTGATAGCATGTGCTAGTGTGTGCTAGCATGTGCTAGCTAACAATTGAAATATAAACCAACAAACGTGATTCATTCTTGACTTATATTTCAGTGTTTGCATTAGGTTTTAAAGTGAATAAATACTTATAAATGCACAGAACAAAACTATAGGTTAATTACATAACCTCAGTTCTCTGAGTAATATGAGTGAGATGTCTCACTATGGGATATGCGTCATATCCAGATGTCCTTTCTCATTCTTCTAATCTGATTGGCTGATGAAAGATGTATTCATCCACCGTTGCTAGTCCCACCTACTATAAGTAAGGTGGGCGGAGAATACATCGGCATTCTGTAAACATCATGGAAGTACGTCACGAAGGATGACGGGCTTGGGGCGTGTGTCAGGACACAAGCCAACGTGTCATTTGCAGTGTTGTCATAGAAATGGGCGTGGCCCAGCTCAGCTGATTCAGCACTATTCAGAGAATCTGTGGATATGAAGTTTTTAAATATGCGACATATGGTGTGGGAGTTATAGGCCAAAACGTGTTGACCAGGGTTATAGCGCCACCTGATGGCGGATATATATGAGTTTTTGTGTCCAAGGTAAGCTGAGGGGTCTGGCCCCGCCCTCCCTTGTACGGTTTAGCGTGCAGCACCACTTTTACAGAGAAAAATAAAGGGAACATAAACAATAGGACGTTCCCAGGAATAATAACAATAAGTCTGTGCACGTGGTGGGAGTGAGGTGGTCCATGGTTATGACATAATTATAATAATTATCACTCACTAATTAACAACTGGTGATTTAGCCTCAGTTTAACCACATTTATATTTTATTTTCCTTACTTTGATGACATCACTGGTTATTAACACTAGAAGTCCCACAGAGGTGTTAAATGAACGTTTTACCTATAAAACCCAGAGAGGGGTCATGTGACCCACAGGATCTGAGCTAACGTCTGTCCTCAGCCTGTTTTGTTATGTCAATGAGGCAGTAAGTGTCACCACAGGAGGGGCCCTGCATCCTGGGTTCAGGAAGAATTTCAGTTAATATATAGTTATATACAGTTGCATTGATATTTTAACTCTTTTTGTTTTTTTTTACATGTGTTAATGGATGATGTAAAAAATATATATTTAAAATTCTCATAAGGTGGAGGCTTTAACCCTCTATGACACAGCAACCTTTTTTCCTGATTTTGTCATTTTTTGGAAAACATCTACAATTTTTCTGGTTACTTTTTTTTCTTCAGTGGTAAATCTTCTCTGCATTTTGAGTAGAATAAGTGTGGAGTGTCGACGGTGGAAGCAGCTATTTATTCCCCACAGCACAAAAGGCTGCATGAAAATAGGCTGTTCATATAGGTATGGATATATATATATATGATCCCAGCTCCTCCCTACCCCACCCCAACCTGTGAACA